>NW_009698489.1:239-143594 GCF_000703405.1 Apaloderma vittatum | reverse complement strand
GAATTTATGCTGTTCCTGAGGGCAATCTATTGAACTGAATCATTCCTGCAAGGCACTATTTTCCAGGCTTATTTCAATTGTGAACGAACATAAACTAGATCTAGTTTTGTGGATGTCTTCTTATCTGGTGTAGCTGTATTATCTAACCACAATAAAGTGCCTTTTGTCCATTAAAAAAGAGGTTGATCTTCGGTTTCAAAACATCCCAAGTAACTGATATACCTACTTGTTCTGCTGGATGATTTAATCATTAATTTTATAAATCCATTGTATTTGTCCTTTTTATTGGCATGGTGAACACAACTCCTTCTTGATGAGATACTCATTCCTTCTGTCATTTTGACTCAATTATTTAATATTAAGTTGCTCAGTACAGTAGTGTTCCAGCATTGGTTTATACTCAGGTCTTCCACTTTTTGGGTTGTACCATCTATGCCTGCCATTGCGTTCTCAGTCATCACAGCGACTTTCCCATCTTAAGAATATGAAAAGATCAAGGGTTTTTAATATATATTTCTGAGTGGCTTGAATATCTCAGGCCCTGACCTAAGACATCACTCAGAAGGCATAAAGCTATTTCCTTATCGTTAGTTGCAATATTAACATAAAAATGCCATAGTCTTTCTGTCTGATTTACATGATTTAATTGGATCAAAAAAACTCTATGCTGTCCAGATCTATAATGACCATGTAATTACATACAATAGAATAAAAGAAAACTTAAAAAAATTAGTGGTTACTGTAGTTTCTTCCCTAATCATTTGGAAAAATGATAACACATGTTTAAGTATTGGCATCATTGTCAATTTATAGCATCATTAGGTTTTACTGGGAAAATCTTATGTTAATTTTAGTTCTTACGCTCTGTGAGCTTAGGTATGGCAGCTTTTTTGAAATTGATCTCTGCTTTTCTGCGTCTTAATTTCCTAATTTAACTTCAGATGCTTGGTTTTCAAGTATGAAAGGATCAAAGCACCTAAAATGCAGGAGACGGTGGCCAGTGTCTGTATAAATTAGCTTCTTAAAACAGGACGTCACGCAATTTGTGTGTATAATTTTGCCACTAAAAATGCAATTGTAATTGATTTAAAACTGTCAATCTCCTTGGCTCCAGTTAATCAGCTAGCTGTTAGCAGAGCAAATGGTCGTTTGCTCACTTGCCTGGGCCATAACAGACCTCTCTTCTGCCTGAGGAAAGGGGAACCTCAAGCTCCAGGGCTAGTGGCTTGGCTTGTCAGAGAGTCACGGCAGAGGGAGGAGCAGAAGGGGTCAGAGCAGAGACGCTCAGGGTGCTCCGCTGAGCACTAACACAGTACGGTGCAGTGCAGCTCTGTCTGTGATTCTCCTCATCCAGGAAAGCTCTGCAAATGTAGATGGAACTTCCCAAAGCACATAGAAGGATAGAAAAATGCTGTGGTTTGTCTTTATTTTCTTATATGAGCTTCTAATGATGCTTTCATTATGTACCTGATGGATTGTGGCAATTCTTTAGCCATTAAGTGGCTACCATGTGTGTTTAGAATAATTTCAAATCTTTCCTTCATGAAGGGCAAAATCTTTTTTCTTTTTGTAGGTTTTCATTTTGCACTCTAAATGTGAAACACAAGACAAATAGGAAATGTAAATCATTTTGTAAACATGTAAATTGCAGACAATTCCATTTTCCTTTTTCTGCACAGTATTCACATCCAATTTGCATTATGCACTGTATCAATTCTCTGATAGGTTATGCTGCTAGACCACCATTTTAGCAATAAGTACACAGGAGCAGAAGAAAAGGGGCTGTCCTTTTAAACTAACTTTTATTTTCTGATTTTCTGATTTATTTCTCAGCCTTTATCTCACATAAATTGTTGTTGTTTTAGGCTTTTTTTTTCTTCCATGAAATACCTTTAAAATTCTTAGCTTATTAAACAACCCCTAATAGGCAGTGATAGTTGCCTTTCATTCTGTTTTTCATTAACGATTTTAAAATGAATGTAGTATTTGAATTGCAAACTCAGGTCTTGCCTGCATTCATGGAACAATCACAGTGGTAGACAAAGAACAGTCATAATTTTTCATCAAAGTGCTTTAACCCTAACCCTCTTGCCTTGTCTCCCAGATAATAAGGTAGGGCAACCTCTATGATTAATTAGGCCATGTTTATCAAACTGAATGAAGATGAAAGGCTCTGGAGAACTGTATAGTGTTAAAAGTGATTAAACCCAAGCAAAATGGTCTTTTCCAAACTTTTCTATGTGCATTTAGTAGTGTCAGAAATCTGTGGTTCCTCTACCACACAGTCAGAAACATCTGGACCGAACCTACAAGCTCCCCTCACACACAAAGAAACAAAATAATAGGTGTAGGTTACTGCCTGCAAACAAATTTTTCATTTATCTTAGTCCTAAATATGTGCATGAGAAGAGGTGTTCACAAATATGAAAAGAATACTGGAAAACCCAAGGATCCCTCCTGGTCATTGCTTAACATCTGTAGGAATTATAACAGAATGGTGCACATTTTAGTCCTCTTTTCCTAGGAATTAAGATCAATAAATAATAAAACAAAATTTTAAAACATTATGGATCTAAAATTACAAGAAGTTGGTAAAAACTTCAGTATGTTTCTTTTTAAATCTTATGATCTGGAGATGTTATTTAATATCAGCTTGTTTCCTTTATATGACCTCTGTGGTGAAAAACGAGCCTGTGCAGTCCTTATGCTCTCAACTAGCGAGTGGGGAGAAGTGGGCAGGGAAGCTAAGAAAAGGGGGTCTCACTAGGAACAAATTCTCGTTTTCTACTCTAGACAGACCTTTTGAGTAAGGCCTGTTGTGATAGGACAAGGTAATGGTTTTAAACTAAATGAGGTAGATTTAGACAAGAGGTTAAGGACGATATTTTTTACAGTGAGGGTGGTGGAAACACTGGAACAGGTTGCCCAGAGATGTGGTAGAACCCCGTCCCTGGAAACGTTCTAGGTCAGGTTGTATGGGCCTCTGAGTGTGAGTAAGTGCTTTTTAGTTAAAAAAAGAATGTTTTGATTTTAAAATAGTGAACTAAAAGTTTTTGGCTGAAAATGGTTAATACCTCTACTTTGCTAAATATGTTCAGAATTACCATTTTTTTTAAAAAAATTCTCAAAACCAGAGCATTTTCTTGTGGAAATTTCTACCTGACAAAATGAATCTTTTCACATTCAGTCATTTTTTTATTCTTTTGACTGCAGTTATGATGAAAGTGTGTAACTTAAGCCAGAACTTAGGTTTTCCAGACAGCTGACTGCTATCACAATGCATCCCTCTCTACTGGAAATGAATAGTGTGTTTGAGGTAGACAATTCTGTTGTGACCATACTATGATGTTTAAACCAGCTGACTGCTGGCTGCAGCCTTTGAAGAAAGGGTTTCACAAAACTAGGATGTGGCCACCAGGCTACTGCAGTGGTGTAACCAGTGGTGCTCTCCCTGCACCTAACTGTTCAATGAACATTTGCCTCTGAGAGACATACGGTTTCATGTCTGCACAGCCTCTGCATTGAAGGCCCCTGCCTTCAAAGAGCAACATCCACACATAGTGAGTCTGACAGCAGGGAAATCTCTGTAATTTGCTGATGCCAAAAAAAGATGTTTAGCCTGTATGATGCTGATGGGGAAAAAAAAGTGTAGCAGATCAACATGTCTTATTCGTAATTGCTCTAAAGTATACTTTGAAATACAAATTAAAGGACAGGCTCTGAAGGTTACTGAGCATGCATGGTGCCCATTGAAATTGATGGTAACTGCAGGTGCTGTAGACCCTTGAAGAGCTAACCCGAAGTAAAAATGTCAAGCAAATCAATTGAAAGACTTGGGGGCCTAACTACATTACACACAAGTCTAACTGTGTTTATCTGCAGAGGGGTGCTGCATCTCTTTTGCTGTTAATCTAGGAAATCCAACTTTTCATTGACTCAACAGCAGCTCTTAATGCCCCAAGCACCTAAATAAATCTAATCACAGGAAATCCTTCCTCTCCATCATTTCACTTGCATTAATCCTCATTAAAGTAGCATCTCATCAGCAGAGAATGAGGCAAACGTATCTTGCTTCTCACCAGTAGCAGGGAAGAAATCACACACCAGGGAATGAGATGTCCTTTCTGTCATGCATCCTTCATGTTTACTTAATCTTCTTCACTGTAAGGTGCTAACACTGATGAGCGCTGCAGTTCCTAAAGATTCAAACACAATGGCACAATATGAAGATTAAGCCTAGAAAAAATATTGGATTTCACGTTCTCCAACACTGAAAAGGGTTGATTTTTTTCATTAAAGAGAATTATTCATTACAGTATTTTCCATTAAAAATTGCTTCCCGTTGAAAACTGGGTTTCTGATTAAAAGAACATTTTCACAGTAGGAGTTTATTTTTCAAGGAAAGGAATATGCTTTTCATTAAAACTCCCAACCTCCAAGTTTAAAATACTGAGTAAAAACTTAATGCTTCAATTCCTCTATCTTTTAGTGTAAAATGAACAGTTTAGGCAGGAATTTCCTCCTCTGTTACTTTTTATGCAAACTGCACGTCAAGGCCTGTAAGAGAGCTGTAGGCTGTGATTAACTTCGGTAGTCTCAGCTGGGACCCTCATCCACACAGCCGTGGTCTACACTCCAGGGCTCCATTTAAGCTCAAAACCAACAAGCACCTGGATCTGATCTGAGCTTTGTTGGAAAGGCATTTCTGCTTGCTTCTGACTGCTGCTGTCCTGGCACGTGGGCTGTGTTTTATTAGGTAGTTTATAAAGCCATATTGTTTCCAAGCTTTGTCTCCTGCTTCTGGCCATGCTTCCAGGCATGTTGGAGCTCTGTCTCTTCCTGTTTCTGACTGGATGTTGGCTGTTGTTCTCACCATGCTTTGTCTGAGTGTGTCAGTGGGACCTGTTGCCATCCTGATGCTGTTTAGATCCTGTGGGAGCACAATCTGCTAGTAAGGTCTCCACTGTCTCGAGGTCCTCCTTGGCTACCAGCTCATCCCTGCTCTTGGAAGAGCCCTCATCCTGCTGGTCCCTGCTGCTGCGGTGGTGGAAAGATGTAGCTTGTCACTTGACACCAGGGAGTAACAACCATTCTCTTCTACTGTTTTAAATTATACAGTTTTGGTGTAACAGGTATCTTGGCGGACAGAGTGAGAGTGTCATGAGCAGGACCCAGATTCTACTACTGAAACTGAGCTAACCTTGAATTAGGGAACAACAGCTGCAAAGGGAAATGGAACTCCCCATTTCTAACAAATCCCCTTTGTTAGGGCTGCAACGTATACAAGCCAGTTCATATGTGTGTTTGAGCAGGATAAAACTTCTCTGTGTGAGTTGTATATTTAGGGTCACTGATCTTAACAATGCCAGCTTTTAGCAGAGCCTTGGAATAGTACAGAGTAAAGGAGACAAGTTCAAGACCTTCAAAGACCACATAAAGGAGCTCTTGGTCAGCATTCTTAGATGTCATATTTGCTGTATTTTTATGCTTTCTAGTGCTTTTCCTAGTGCTTTGAAACTCTTTTTGACCAATGCACCCTTAGATCTTCCACATGTTTGTTTCCTGCATGTGGGTTCATGTGGCGAAGTTCTTGATGGTGATTCAGTTCAGCATCTGTTTTTGTGGTATTAACAGAGGCAGCTTCAGGAGCAGACAAAACTATTAGAATTCTACTTCCTGTGTTCTTCACAAGACTCACTGATGTGGATAAAAGTCTTGCGTCATGAAAATAAAAATGGTAAGATTATTAGGCTTCTGCAGTAGACAATGAGATGTCAAGATGAAAAAGAGAGGAGCAAATGAATTAAACCTAACAGACAAGCTGAAGACTCCTGGTTGCTGAAAAATTAATTTATAATTGATAATTAAAGCTAAAGGCTAAATAATTGATATTATAGGATCACCCTAGTAAATAAACAGTAATTTATTTTCTGTTACTTACTGTTACTGCACCAGCAGGTCAATGACCTTTTCAGATAGCATCTGGGCAAACAGCAACACTACGCAATCCCTTCTTTAGATTAAAAGAAATGCCCGTTTTAGCAATTTCCTCTGGCAGGAAAGCAAGCATATATTCTTGCTCCATTCTTTTTATTGAAAGGGCACTATCAAGCTTGAAATCCCCATTTAAATTTTTAGCCTAATCTTCTAAGGAAATTAAGCTTTTGCAATAATACTGACTTTCTCTGTCTGTCAAGTCCTCCTCAGTAAGTTTAAAACTTTTTGGCCAAGTGCAACTAAACTTAAAAGTCGGGGGAAAAGTGTCAACTAGGCTTATGCTCTTAAAGTCTTTGTCAGAAGTAGAATCTGGGAACAAGAGAGAGATGAACAAGAAATAATGGGTTTAAGTTAGCACATAGGAAGTTCCACCTCAGCATGAGGAGAAACTTCTTTACTGTGAGGATAATGGAACACTGGCACAGGCTGCCCAGAGAGGTTGGGGAGTCTCCTTTTCTGGAGACTTTCAAAATTCACCAGGATGTGTTCCTGTGTGTCTGCCCTAGGGGACCCTGCTCTGGCAGGGGGGTTGGACTAGATGATCTTCCGAAGTCCCTTCCAACTCCATTCTGTGATTCTATGTAATTGGTGCTCACACTGAGGGAAAGTGGGAAACTTGGCTCCTGTGAAGTTGTTTGGCACTTGTGGGCTGACCAACCAGCCTATGAGCATCAGCAGACCCATCAGCGCATATCCAGGCTTTCTCTTCTCTTTTGTGGTGTTCCACCTCCAGCACCATGGCTGAAACCTGCTTGCCCAGATCTATGTCTTCAAGTCTGGACTTGGAACTTGGAACTCGTAGTCTTATGCTCACTGAGGCTGAGCTGTTCCCAGCTCTCCAAACTCTTTGGTCTGTATCCCTTAATTCATTTTTTCTAGGATATGTACTGAAAGCTGCTGGGCCTTTCATGGAGCTTCAAACCAGTGCTACTCAACTGATGCACACAGACGCAACCATGGGCCCACTATAGTATCTCTGACAGCTATCCCAGCCAAGCCCTTGAAAACAGAGAAACGAGCAGCAGATTAGACAAGAAACTAAAACCTAAAGAATTTGATGTCTAATGTTCTCTACTCCTCCCTTTATTCTCAGTTTAAATTGAGCTAAAACTGATCAAATATAGGTTATTTTAGACCTTCCCTGGTGTATATATTGTACCTGCAGTAAGCAAGAAAGAGTAAGATGTTTTGATACATCACCCATCCACTCAACCCTGTGGAGTCTCTTAAACCTTTAACAGTGAAGAGCTAGTGGACAGCAGTGTGTGACAAGTGTATAACATGTTTGTATTAAGCTAGCTGGTTAAATTTTTATGCCTGAAACTGTTTTTGGGTTTCAGAACAGAACAGCTTTCCCTCTGTTCCTACATTCATAGTTATGCTCTCTTGTGAAAGCACCTGCGTAACAGAAATCAATTTAATTTAATGCTGCTACTCAGCCACTATTTCTTATTACATAAAATCTGTGAAAGGAGGGGTTTAGATATTGCTCAAAGACCACAGAGTTGGAACAGGTTTCTTTTTTATTTGTTCACTCCTTAGCAAGCCAAATACAAATGATGGTGAGTTTTGTGGTGCAAATCACTGAATTTATTTCAAAAATAAAATTGGGCTGGGAAAAGAAAAGTGGTGAATTCCAGCATGACAGTTGTTCTGGCCATTTAGGAACTAAGGTAGGAGTTATACTTTTGCTCTGAGGCAGGGTTTCAAGAACAAAGTGATAACTGCTTCTCTTGCCATTCATAACCTCTCAGTACTCTCTCCAGTATGCATTATTTAAATTGTTCAAATTAAATTCAAACATCACACATTTTAAGCTGATTTTCACCAACATCCCCCCCCCCAAACCCTGTTGCCTGAAATAACTGGTACTCACTGCAGCAGAAAATGTAGACACACACACAATGATATTTAGCCAAAGGGTATCAAAGGATACAGTATTTTTTAAAAAGTATTTCCCTAAAAGATGAGATACCAAGTGTTTGTGAAGCTCTGAATGAGCAAAGCCAAGATTAGCAATTAAATGCAACAGCATACTTCTAAAAGACAGCAAAATCTTGCAGATGTTAATAGGCAACATTTAAAAGAAAGTCAATTATTAATGCTATTATTATGCATATTTTCTTACTGTGAGAGTTTCATTGGCTCTGTGCTGCATTCATCTATGATTCCACATATCATTAAGATTTTCATGGTAAATTAATTTCTGATTATATTTACTCTGTTCAGGGCAATAGATGCTAGCAGACACAGCATACATGCTGAAAGAGTATTGCTTGTATGCTCCCTTTTAGTGTTTGTAATATAAGTAGTTAAAGTCATGTTAGCTATGAAGATCTGCAGAGTATCTTTGTTCTCAGTAATAAGGAGTAAGTTATTCTTGTCTTTAGTGTCCTGGTAGTGTTTTGTCACGTGTGTTTAGAGCAATTTTTTCATAATCTGCTAACATGCTGAGTACACTGATGTTACTCTAACATAAACAGTGATTCATCTCTCAGCAAAGCAGAATTTGAGAATCCTCTGTATGTCTGTGATGGGAGCAGCTGGAATTTTTGATACATGGTGGAAAAAGCAGGGTACTGCTGGTAATTCACTCTCCTGCTCTTCCTTGAAAAATCTAACTCATCCCAATACCTTTTTGCACCAAAATTAAGCAGTGTGTTCTTTCCCAGCTGCATGAGATCTGAAAATGCTTTCCCTGAGAGAAACTCCAGAAATTAGCCAGACCTTTAAACAAGCAAAAAAGACTGGAATGTGCTTCAGTGCACGCTGGGGGATTTTGCACCAGACAGGGAGGTTGCTGCAATTTTTTTCTACTTTCCCATTGAACATCCATACCTCTTGAGCAGTAAATAGGCTGTGAATAGGAAGAAAAGTTATTTCGCTGTGTTTTGCTGCATCAAAGCAAGTTTTTGTCTACTGAAATACTTAAATCTCTAAGTTGTCTTTCATTTTTGAAAGGCATCAAAGTGCTCTTTATTCGAAAAAGTTTCAGTAGGGTTGATTTAAAACCAAGAGCAACTGGCTGTGACAGCTGAGCCCTTCACCAGGAATATGTCCCTGCTGAGATTTGCGCATCCTCTCCTGTTTCTTATTCCATGGTGGCTAAGAGTCTTCCCAGAGGAATCGGTTATATTCAACAAAGTATGGATGCAGAGAATGGACCAAACCAACATTTAGGTAATTGATTCAATTACGTAGGTTACATTTCCAAAGGCTTTTCTGTTTTCCTGTAACTTCAGTCCTGTTTTGCCTGTTCAGTGGTCGAAATGCAAATATCCTTCCCATGCCTACGCTAGACATGCATACGTGTGTATAACGATGCTTATATGTTTTTAGTGCACAGGCTCCCAACATACAAACTCATATGGGCACATAGCTAATTGTATATTAACTTGACATAGAGGTAGATTGTATTTATGAGACTGTAGATTGGTTTTGATGAAGTGTACTTAAATGTGCAGAAGTAAATACTTCATGTGAATTTTAGCATGCTTAGATCAAAAGATGTAGGAAACCGACTTCTGTGGGGGGAAAAAAAAGATGGAAAACTTTCACAGGTTAGAGTTAGTTGAACTGGACTGGGCCATTCTTGTATTTAAAGTAGATATTATAAATACAGTCATAATTGGTGGCCCTTTACTCTGCAAATTAGGCTGTTAACTTTATTGGGACTTATCAGTTTTCCTTGAGTAACTATTCTAAGTAGAAATAAAACTCTTTTAATATGGAGAAAATTGAGAGGGAGGGGGAAGGGTGTGTGTGTCTAAAATACAGACTGCAGTTGGAAAGGAGTGAGTTAATTTCAGCAAGGTCAGAAGACTTGTACATGTCCTGCTCCTTCATTTCTACAGACAAGTTTTACTGCTGATGAAAGTGTTCTACCATTTAGTTGCCTCCTTAAGATAACAGATGTGATTGGAATTTCCTTATTATTTCATATTGTATGGGTTCATTATCATTCATTTTCTCATGAGGACTGGACTGGAAGTCATAACATTTCAGGAGCATTGAACATCTGTGTGTGAGCTCAGCTGCTTAGAATCCTAGAATCCTAGAAACATTAAGGTTGGAAAGGACCTTAAGATTAACAAGTCCAACCCATAGCCCTATTTGTCAGAGTACTCTTGTATAGGCAAAGCCAGTATCAAAAACCAGCAATATTTTGGGTTCTTTGCTTTCCTGTTTGTTTAAAGTTAAGAAGCGGGCTTTTCTGTTTATTTGTTTGTTTTTTGAAATCTGTTCTATTTTACCATATATTGACTTAAGAGCTCTCTCAGAGCAATTGCATGAATATTATCTTATAAAGAACAATAATAGATTGGCCTGAAGAAACCTTCAGATAAGAAAGTTAGAGATGGAAGAACTGCTGCCTGTAGTAACTTTATGTTGCAGGTTACTTGAGGACAATGCTGCCTATGGATATAATATGGTGAAAAAACCCTGTCTAGAGTAGTAGTTGTAAGTAAATTTCAGAGTTTTTTCAGTACTTCTACATTTGGGGCATTGGATGATTTTACCTTTTTTAATAGAAAAATGTTTTATAGCTTGGCAGCATCAAGAACCTTTTGAAAGGAAATAATTTTGATGGTTTCATTTGTCTTGAAATATGGGAAATTTGCACCATGGAACAGGGAATCACGTGACCAGAATGAAGATGTAACATTTGTATTTGTGTTCACTTCTTTCAGATTCATCCTGAGGAATGACTTTATGCAATAATTTGCGGAATTATTTTAAAAATACTGAACGGTGATCATGTTGGATGTTCAGTGCTGAGGATGAATCCAGTCAACTTTTATCACCCTGTCAGACAGCATTTGTTTGACTTCTTTTGAAAATCCCTTGATGTTTGAAAGATTATATATTAGCTGAACACTCAAGGTTTGTCTCTGTGCCCACAGATGCTAATGATGCACCTAAAAGACTATTCTTTGATGATGAGTTAATTTTCCTTGTATTTGACTTTATTGAGAAGCAGACTGACTACATCAGATGCAGGAATTATATTTTATGAAGCGTACATTTAAGGCAAGTCCTGCCACTATTTCTCATTAGGAATTAGGAGCTTCATTGGGAATAAGTAGGAAAACATCAACTAACTAAAAGTGTGCTCTCTGTTAGGAAGCAGAAACATTCTGCCTCCCACTCCAGCGCTGTGTGAAGAGGGATCTCAGGATATAGTTTTCAGTGATACGTTGATTGCTCTCTTGTTCTCGAACAGCACAGGATAACCTGTATCTCTACTAATAAATGCTCTTGGTTTCCCAGGCAGAATGGCTGTAGTCTCCCTGCGGGGACATTATTTGGTTTGTGCTGATTCCTGCTTCGTGCCCAGTAATTGCTTAGACGAATGCTTTGGCTTGGGACCAAAATCATGCCCCAAATCCTTCTACAAGTATGAACCACTGAGTTTAGGACCTAGGAATAATTCCTTGGCGCACTGTTCAGTTTACCGAGAAGGATGTAGATTTGAATACACAACTGTGACATTCCCAATTCCAAGCTGGCTTTATGCTGTGAAATACAGAAGCTGTGATACGTATGTTTTTCTGTGCAAGAACTGCCCAACAAGCACATTGTGGGATTTCACCTTTTTCCTTTACCATCTTCTTAGGTTGCCTAAGTGGCCGTGTAAACAAGAGTCTGGCTGGCTCATCATTCAAATATGACTCATAAGTCAGGCAGATTCAACCAAACTGGACATAAATCACAAAGACTTACAAAATCTGTGAGCTGGTAGGAAAGTAGAGAGAGCAGAATATGCTGATTTAGCAACAAATTCAGAAACTTCCAATCTGCAAGAGCAAGGCTTTTATGTCATTATTGTAAATAGTATCTGGGATGTGGTTTTGTTCTTGATCAAATCTTCACAATAAATTACAGTGTAGATGAAGTGCGCTGATCAGAAACACAGCAAGGGGAACTGGTGTTGGCCATATTGTTCCTTCCTATTCATCACTATCAGAGATGAAAATTTCCAGATTTTGGTGATCTACAATATCTATTATTAAAACAATTTCAAACAGTGGAATCCTGTGAATATAAAAATAGAGTTGTTTTTTTTTTTTAAGTTGAGCTGTGCATTCTTTTACAGTGATCTGACCTGTAGTTTGTGGCTTGCCCCTCGCCAGCTCCACAAAATATCCTTTTGTGCTGATATAAAGATAGTGAACTTGCTCTTTAGGGAAGAGGATCCAGATGAGGCAGTTATATATAATCACAAATAGCATAAATACTAGCATAACTTACAAAGATATCCATGTGTTCAGTAAAATGGACAGGGAATGAAACAAGTCAAAGGTCAGCTCCGGAAATGGAATAATTATAAAACTAGGCCAACCTCCCTTGGGAAATAGAAGGGAGAGTATGTTAATGACTCTACAAGATCATATACATCTATTCTGCCATAGTTATTAATATTTTAGTGACCTTGTTTTATACAGCTTCCTCAAGACAAGTAGATGGTCTTGATCAGAGTTTTGGGAACAGTTGTATAGGTAGTGTTTTGACAAAAAAAGAGGAGGAGACACAAAGAAAAATTGACACAAGCCTATTTTAATGATCTCTTCCTGTACTGTAGTACAAACACAAATTAATTTTTTGTATTGTGGGATTAAGGCACTTTTGCCTAAACTTTAGTTCTAACCACAAGGCAACCATCTTGGCTAAAACATTGCATGAGTTCTTGGCCCCCCAAAAACCTAACCTTTCTCTTGGCATTTGATGTGGGATAATTATCTAAAATTACCTAATTACCTACATAGCATTGTTCACACATTGGAAAACTGAGAAAGTTTCCAGGACAGCATGCAGTTGGTGCATAAAGAGTTCTCCCCACAAAGGTTTCTAAGGTAACCTTAAGAGTTGATAGCATTAAGGGAGCTTGATGTTTCTGACTCTAAGAGAAAATCCCATGGAGCATGGAATGGAGTGGAGATACCATGGTCAAGTTCTGAACACAAAGCAACCCCTCACTGAGCTTGCACGTTCAATTTTTCTAGTCTATACCTTTAAACACGAAGCGAGGAAAATTTATGTCAATCACAACAAAGATATGAAAGACTAGAGTCACTCAAACTCCACCTGGAAGGTAACAAATACTATAAAAATTGCCCAAAAGAGGGGGAACTTTAGGGAAGATTCCACTATTTTCAGGGGAAATACCGCCACAGACCACCTTTGACTCCTGGGATCAGTCGACAGGCCTCTCTTCCCTCCTTTGGGTAGGGTCCGAACCCTTGGTCTCACCAAGTGCTGTCCTGGGATACTTAGGAAATCTTTATAGAGCTGCTCATAATCTAATACATATGAAACTTTTGCATGTGCTTTGCAAACAATCATTGTCACTGGCAATCAAAATGAATTTGTGTATCTATTGCTTCAATAAACTATATTTGATTCTGATCTGGCTGTGTGAGTGCCTGTTGACACTGACGCAGAGAGTTTGGCTGTGTATGTTTCCACCCTCGCGTTAGTAACGATGAATTGTGCATCACTCAGAACCTCAGCTTAGCTGCCCCCAGCCCCTCTGATATCTGAGGACAAGCTGGAACGCAAAGGGGTTTAGCTTCTGCCAAACTGATTTGTCCCTTATTTTTGCAACAGCAATTGTTGCTTCTTTTAACATGACAGAAATTGGAGCCTCCTTTCTTGCAACAGAGATTGTTGCCTCCCTTTTAATGCAGCAGAAAATTGACATCATGGACAGGATTGCCATGGATAGACTGCTGCAAAAATGTAGTCGTGCCCCTTCCCACACCAGGAAGGAGTGGGCTCAAACATTTTGGAGGGATAAAAAAAAAAGTGCTAGAATGTGTTGAGCTGTGTCAAGCTGCTGAAAAGATTGGTGCAGTGTTAAGAGCCTGCTGGAATTGTGTCCAGCATGAAGTGAAGGAAATCCCCACTCCCAAGCAAATTTCTGATGTAGGATATGCAGCTTTGAGACTGGAAAATGAGGTGCTGAGATCATCATTGGCATTTGAAAGGGAGATAAGGAAAGCATTAGGAACCCGATTTGATAAACTCATGAGTGAGAATGATAAATATATATATATATGGGGAATGTGTGCTTTCAAAGGATAATTGTCTCTACTTGTCTTAGACTCCTACTTAGAATGAGATGAATTACCCTTCTGAAGTGGCTAACATGTGCTGTTGAGACAGAAACTAGACAATTTGCTTAGTTTTTATGGCTAGATTTAAATGAGATGACTCCACCCCTAATGTTTTCCTGTAAGTTTTTTTCCTTTCCTAGCCTTCCAGAAAGGATAAATAAAGTCTCCAGAGAAAGTATCTTTGTTACGGATATTACGCTTCAATTATGTTTTTTATAGGTGAATGGGTGAAATAACATATTAGGGTGAAAACACTGTTCCTTATTGTATATAATTGTCAGATTTCATTCATAAGACTTGACACTTTTGAATTAATCTACTCCTCCATATGGGAATTTTCACAAGTGTGATTAAAGTTACATTTTTTACGCCTGTTATAATCCTGTCTTATATCGTTCACATCACTTTATTGGGAATGTAATGCTATATGCAGCATGAGTTCCCTGGGGTTCAAATACAGTAGAAGATCAGCTTAGAAGTAAAGTACGAGGGGGATATAAATAAACTAGATCAGAGAGAAGTGAAAAATCTTGGCTTCAGAGAAAATTCAAAGAGTGTGGAAGTGCTGAGGGAATAGTAAGAATGATTAAGCCATCAGTGCCACTGAGAAAATGAGCAACCTCTTATGCTGGAGGTATGAATCCACCTTAGCCTCCAGAGAGCCTAGAATGCATAATGATAATCCAAACTTTCATCATCATTCAAATATCACAGAAACAAAGGACTTAACTTAGTTGTTGTTATGTGTGCAGTTCCTAAGCAACACATTACTAAGGCTATAAAAAAAATGAAATGGGAAGAAGTTAAGAAATGCAAGAAATTCCCACACTAATAATCCAAATATTACCTCTGTTGACTATACTTACTGTCTCTTTTATTTGAATTTATTTTCCTCTTCTTAAGAATTATTTAATGTATTTCTATGAGACCAATTGCGTATTATAAATCACACAGGCTGATAAAAGGAAGAAATGCAATAGCACTGTTAGCCATGTTTCTTCTTCCTTTTCCAGGATTTCCCCTGTAAGAATTGGCACCTTACCTTATGGAATTTTACATTTTTATGAATTTAACAGAGGAGGGTGATGAACAATAAAGATGGAAACAAAGATAAATACAATATTTCAAAGTCATTTCATGGTTTAGAAAATACAGCCAAAACTTTGAAAATTCTATAAAATTCTTCACTCTTCAGGGTATGGGCTAGTCTCTACATCAAAAGAAATTCTCCCTCATGTCCAGGTATTTGTGACTGCTATCCGTCAGATGTATGCTTTTCTCATACTGAAGCAGAAACTGACGATCTGTGTCAGAAGTTAAATACTGGCTGGTTACTCTCCACTCATGGCACTTCTTATGTCTCAAGTGGCCGTATGACCTCCAGTATACCACACAAGCCAAGGGCATTGACAGGAAAAACTGGATCCCACATGGAGGTCATTGATAAGCCCTGTGATATGAGATGCTATCTTGTTTAGTAGAAGAAGATCAGAGGTAAAAAGCTCTTTGGATACTTGAGCACTTTGTTTATTCCTCCCCCCTCAACATTTGTCACAGGGTATTGTATGCAATGTACTTGATAGATCCTGCAAAGTAGAAACGGGAATTTCTACCAGTAAATAATTAAGATGTTAACTCATGTAATTTCACATGCATTAGGAATGAAAACGCAGGTAGGACTGTAGCAACAGATTTGTGGTACAGACATATAGTTGCAAGAAAAAGTAAGCAAACTTTTTGGAGTTTCATTGTGTTCTGCATTAATTTGTCATAAAATGTGATCTAACCATCATCTAAGTCAAGAGTGCTGACAAATATAATGTGCCTAAAATAATAACTCAACTTCTTTTTGTAGGGGGTAACTCCTGTATGGATTATTGTGATATCTATTAACATATATAAATACGGTTATTGGGACACAAAACCAGTCAATATAAAAGAGAAGAAGAGAAAATTTAAGACTGGTACAGAAAGAGCATCTTTCTTTTTCTTGTGTCTGAGACAAACAAGCTCTTGCAGCTGGTTTGTTTTTTTTCTTTTGGAGGGGTTCCACTTATTGGAGAAAAGCATCTTTAAACTCTTCAGAATACACCAAGTCTGACCCCTTTATTTCCCAGCAGAATGGAGGCTGCAGACATGTTGCCCCTTGTTAACCTAGCCAAAGTTATAACACAAAAGGCCAAAAAGAGGGCACAGATAAGCTCCCTTTGCAGTAATCCTGAGCCCTGAAAGTGGGTGAAAGAGCACAGAGAATGAGAGACACACATAAAATATTTACTCCAGCAGTCCCTGGTACACTGTACATTTATATGTACTACCTGGTAGCTTGGAGCTTTGATGTACCAGACAGCAAAACATCCATGCTCAGCTTGTAAACCTCCAGACAGACAGAAAAATAGTTCCTCTTTAGCACCAAACAGGAGTGACAGAATATCTGTCACTGAAAATCAAAGCTGAGATGATTTCAAATGGCGAATTTCTGATTAAATTCTTATTGTTCTCTTGTGTCATTCAATGGGCATTAGACAGAAATAGCTACACAACTGGTGCATTGACAAGATAAAAATATTTTGCTTTGTTATTATGTAAAGCAAATATTAGTAGAGTTAATGGCAGCATTTAAAGACTCTGGCTTGTGTGTGGTAGGCATTACCACTCTCCTGACACAGCAATGCTTTTGGCTAAAATTCCCTAAGTGGGTTTAATTGTTATCCTACTGGCAAGAACGCTGTCTGGGCATTCTGATTTTTTTTTTTTTTTATGCTGAGGTATGAAGTTTTATTAACACTAACCTCAAACAATTTGTGTTTCTCTTGCCCAGCTGTGTGGACTTGGCCACCAATGCTACCTCTTTCTGCAGCACTTTTTTCGTGAGGCTCAGCTTTCATTTCCATGTGGACCCTAGTCCTAAAGATTTGCTAATGAAAGTGAATGATGTTCAAATTAGCACTGTCATCTGTGCAAGCCCCCTAATGCTTCCATGCATGTTTAATTAAACGGTGATTTACCCACATAAATCAAGGGCAGAGTTAAAGGTGTATTTGTTTTGAAACACAGCCTATGCCAACATCACTGGGGAATGAATGAATTGCAGGGGAGAGGTTAGTTCTGAAATACAATAACATAAATTTTTGTGCCAAATAATTCCATTACTGATGATTTAAGAGTTGATGTAGTATGCCTAATTTCACAGATGTAAATGGCTTCCTCTACCTATGAAAGTCACAGTTCCCGTCAATCTTGTTCTCAAAATCACCTCTCTCCCTCTCTGATAAATTTTGTAATATGATGAAAAAAATCACAGTACTCTAGACACATTAAAAATGTAGTAGCAGTATACAGTAATTGAAATAAATATAAAATAAAAGGATGTTGCAGTGATTGTATTATTAATTTTGTTTTATTCAATTGCACTCTTCACTTCAAAATCTACTGAGGATGCCTTCAAATTTTCACCACTGAAAACCCCAAAGTGAGAATTTATACCAAATTTGCTGCAAAGAAACACAGAGTGTCAGCCGTAATGGACTTATGAAGTAGCCTTTTTCCTAGAAAGGCAGTCCTGATTTTCTTTGTTGATATTTTCTGTACTGACGTTTCTGAACAAAACAAGTATCAAACCACTTGATCTTCTAGTGCGGTGGTGAGCTCCAGGAACTACCTTATTCTGTACGCTCTGAAGGTATAGGTATGGTGAACCAAATCCTGAAATATTCAGATGTATATCCCACTTGATGGAGGAAATTTAGGAAATAGTCACATCTCATGACTCTACAGCAAGCAGGTAATTTTTTAATGTTTTCTAAATACTGGCTCAAAGTTGGTTTTCCACTTCTATTTCAATGAGGATTTAAGTTTTGGAGGGAGTTTTAAGAAGACAGCGTTTGTCCAAGGCGGTGTCAAATTGTTTGGTGGTGTAATTCATCAGCAGTTATCCTTGTGTGTGATGTCTTGCCCTGTGTGACATACTCCTGCTTTCCAGGCCCCCCCAGGCCTGACCAAGCCCAGTAGTCAGTTCTGCTTCCCGTGTGCAGAGAGGTGTGCTCACCCCACCTCGCTTGAGGCAGCCTCTATGGACGTTGGCAAAAGGAGGACTCCTGACTGGGCTGCCCTCTGCTGCCTTCTAGATGAATCACCTTTCTGCCTACTGAAGTAG
Organism: Apaloderma vittatum; assembly: GCF_000703405.1. Taxonomy (NCBI): domain Eukaryota; kingdom Metazoa; phylum Chordata; class Aves; order Trogoniformes; family Trogonidae; genus Apaloderma; species Apaloderma vittatum. Next base: position 125,324 of record NW_009698489.1, on the reverse strand, counting down.
GTGCTTTACATTGAACCTTGTGGGGAGACCTTTCCCCATCTTTTTCCCTTCCTGAGGAAAATCTTGTGGCATTTGACTTGGCCTTTCCAAATAGTAAAAGAGACCAGTCATTGTGAGACTACAACGGATCTTGTAAACATATATTTTCTGTCTTCAGAAAACGTATTTTGGGAGGAAAATGTGCTTATTCTGCCCTCTGTGTTTGGCATCCTCGGGGATGGTCCAAGTTTGAAGAGACTCGGCAATGTCATTTGCTCAATTCCCTGCACCAGGATGAGATGAACCGCACTAATTTTTCTGACAGTTCCTGTTGAGGGAGATCCCACAATCTAAGCAAGGTATTCCAGTGTTTTCTTGCCTCTATTTTTGTCTGTTTTGCCTCGTGTCTAAATCTCTTTTAATAGAAATTTAAATGCTTTACTTTTTGTTCTTTCTGCTGTCAACACAGAGAATAGATTATGTCCACCCTCTGGAGACTGTTACTGCATCTCCCTTTAGTTACTTCTCTGTTATGCTCTGCAATTGCAATTCATTATGCTGCCACAGGTATTGTTTTCCAGTTTCATGATGAATCTTTTTTCTCTGGACTCTCTCCAATTTAGCCCATACACTTCATGATGTATATTTTCCATAACTGAACGCGGATCTACTGTGATCTTATCAGTATAAATGAATATATTCCAGTTTATACATTGGTATTGGCTTTTCCATGACAGCATTGTATCTTTTGCTTGTGATCCTGTCCAAAGTGCTGGCATTGCTCCTGAGGCCTTCCCTGCCCTCTCTGTGTTTATGCATTAGTTTTTATGACAGCTGTAAAAGAGGAGCACACGTTGGTCTGCACCACGAGTTTCCTACACCAGGTGCCCAGTTATAGAGGACTGGGAGGGCAGAGTTTGCAGTCTGGATGGAAGACAGCATCTAAATGCAGCTTGGGACTTAGCTGCTTGTTAGTGCATGGTCTGCTGCTCTGAAGAAAGGAAAATGCTTCCACCTTAGCTTCCTCTTTGCTTCAGCTGCCTGCTTCAACCTGTGGTCCTAACTGTGATCCCTTCTCAGCTACTGCCACCAGCCAATTTCCTTGGAGCTGGGAAAACCAGCTGTCCCAAGGATCCCACTGCCAGGAAAAGGAGACTGGTCCCAATAGTTTGAAACTGCACTGAGAGATGCTGAAATAGCAGCCCATTGGTGACGGGGACACTTGGGCACATACTGGTACTCCTCTTTTCTTCCCCAGGACTCCCATTCTACTCTCAGTCCTGGCTTTGGTTCCATCCAGGAGTCCACACAAACCTCAGGGCAGGCTGAACCTGTTACAGAGAGGTTTGGAAAAAAGTGCCTTGAGGAGAGGAGATTGGTGTTTCTAACTTCCAGGAAGAGGCGATGAGGTCATGGAGATGGTAATCCAAAGCTCCTGGTGGACAACAGCTCCAAAAGAGAGGAAAATTTATTCCTCTACAGGTGAGAAGAGAGAAGTATTGCTAGAGCAAACATTTTCTGGTATATACCAAGAAGTCCTTGATTTACCACTTGAGAATTGTGATGTCCATATGTGCTCCCAGAGCAGAACTGAAAGAGAGAAGTGGGGCACTAGCCTTTTCTTTGTAGTTAGGTTTTGGCGATTTGTTTCCTGTTATGAGTTTCTTTGAGAGATTTCTCAAGCTAGCAGATAGGGCCTTGCTAAAGTTGCTGAGGATAGAAGGAGCTGGGCAAGCTTTCTGGAGGAGCACACTTGGACAGAGTCAGGGAACGGCTATGCAACGCTTGACAGGTTTTTTCAGTCCTATCTTGTTCACTGCCACAAAACTGTTTCACAAATGAGTAAGTGAGAAGTGATATGAAGGAGAGACATTTGTGTAATATATATTGGCATCCCCATATTGGCATACGGGGAACTAAATCCAGAGAGTGCTGCCAAAAATTATTTAGATGTGTGTTATTCACCTTGTAGGGAGGGGGATTGCTATAATGTCTTGTGGGGTTTTTTCTCTCTTGTTTCACGTGAATTTTAAGATGGGTAATTTTAAACTACCTATCATACATTTTTTAATTTTATATTTTAATATTGTAGTATTTAAAAATACTTATCTTAAAATTCCCCTTTCTGGAAAAAAGGGACATAGAGATGAGAGGGGAAAAAATACTTTCACGATGACAAGATGCAAAGAGATGGTAAAAAGATAATCCTAGTTTTTTTCAGTGACTTGGAAGGGACTGAAGGTCATGTATTCTCTTCTTCATACTTGAAATTGAAAGATCATTAGGTAACTGAAGAAAGGATGGGCTTTACGTTTTGTTTTTGTTTTTCCCCGTCTCCTCAGTTCAGAAAGAGGTCATAAGAGGTGGGGGTGGTATTGCCTGACAATGTAGCAGGATTATTTTATACATTTATTAGTAATAGAGGGAGAAACTACTACATAAATAACCCGTCCAATCCAAACAATCAGCCATCTGGGAAGTGGCAACATTTCCAGTTGTGGGAATCAGAATCCACTGGAGAAATTTTCACATATTGTTTCAACTTGGATGAAGAAAGCCGAGAGTTAGGATTGAGCAACATGATGTCAGAAGTTATTTCTTCCCTATTAAAATATTTTTATGCATTACCAAAAAATGTCAACGTTGTGCATATACTTTTGATCGTGGAGACCTATCTGACAGGAAAAGAGATTTTGTAGCAAAAGAGCTGCCAGAAGGCTGGTGAAGGGAGAAGAAACAGGGGAACTTCATAATCATAGAATCATAGAATCATAGAATGGCCTAGGCTGAAAGGGACCTTAGAGATCATTTTAATCCAACCTCCCTGTCACCAGGGACGCCACCTGTCCACTAGATCAGGCAACACATGGGGACCGAACGGGAATTGAACCCGTGACCTTGGCATTGTTAGCACCATGCTCAACTGACTGATCTAACCGGCCCCCTATAATAGTATAATGTAGTTGCGTATAGAAACAATGTTCCCATCACTTTAACGGAATGGGCCTTCATTTTGAGACAAATTCAGGACAACAGTGAACACCTGATTAGGTCTCTCAGCTGATGTAATTCAGTATATAAACTTATAATTTACAAATCAGCACTCAGAGCACCTGCTGGTCAGAAGTGTGGTTAAGCCATGAGCAAAGGGTGGGTGCTCCTTACTGGACCTGGTTCAGAGCTGTTTCCCTATTTTAGCCCTGTACTGTATGGTTTGGTGGGCATTAGGTTTACATCCCTCAAGATGATATAGCAAAACACAGTCACTGCTGCATAGTGGCCTTTTCCTGACTCACAACAAAATTCTTCTGAGTTTGGGGAGAAGGTAAGTTTCATCCAACTGATTTTTTGACCTATCTTTTCAGTATGATTATCACAGGCGTTAGTCCCGTGTAGTGTATTTACTGCAAGAAGAAATATTATTCAGGACATGTTTTCCACCAAATCACATATATGAAAGTACTACAGGAGGGACTGAGTCAAGAGTCATTTTAAAAATAATCTGGCAGCTTCCTAAAGCTACCTGGATACTGCTTTTCGCAGAGACAGCTGAAAAATACCTGAGGTATTTGGTTTTCACATATTGGTCTCAAACATCAGTGGCTACAGAACATTTTATCTGCAGAAAAGCAGCAGGGAGGAAAGTGTGTTCCCCAGACATGTGTCAGCTGAGAGGAAGTAAGTCAATCTGTATGTGTACTGTTGTAGTTCTCAAAAAAATAAAACATTTTCCTGGTGCTGAAGACAATAGTTTAGTATGTTAAATTATGTGCTGCAATCTGGAAGGTAAATGCTTCCATAAAGCTGTCAGTTTAGCTCATGAGCCAGCTCGCCATATCAGCAGTCTTTTCAGCTTCTACAATATCCTTTTGGCACAGCGTGCATTGCACACTGCCCATAAATGTTTCATGTGACTGATGCTTTGGTAGCGCATCCCCATGTTACACCACCTCTGAGATACTTCCAGTCATGGCACCTCTGGCACTGTGGAAGGTGGCAGCCACTAGAAGCAGAATAATTAATTGTAGGCAGATGAGCCCAGATGTGAAGATCTTGTATTCCCTTTCTCATTTGAGAACACATTGGTAGCATGCATCAGGGATAAGACCTTATTTTCAGGAGATCACTAGAGAGAAATTGCTGATGATAAAGAGAATATTTTTTTTTTTTTGTGAGGAAAAATGCAGGGTTGGATGAAATACGCCCACTATTTTCCTAGGGAAATCACTTATTCTGAGAACAACATGGATACACTTGAAATAGTAAAATAAACCATTTGTGAGACTGCCTTATATTTTTTCATTAAGACTTCGCCCCTGAAATAATTATTGTAGATGTGAAAGTTAGTGTGTTCTTTTTCCCTTGAACTTTAGATAGGGAATAAGAGCTAAACTCAGATTTTTGTCTTGAAATTCTCACTTAAATTTCTTAACTGAAGATTCAAGGAAAGTAAAACATTGCATCTAAGATGAAATAAGCTCCAAAGAGCCTTTTGGCTTTGAGGTCTTTCTAGATCTGTAATAATAAAGTGTACAGTTTCAGTCCTTAAGCCTCTTGACTCTGGATGAGAGAGAAGCTTTCAGTGTAAAATTACAGGCTATTGGTTTGACACTGCAAGATCTCTTCAACCTACTGAATCACAAAGTGATGGAGAAGTTGAGGTGTAGGCTTTATGGATGTTCTTATATTCAAAAATATTCCATTTAATAAAAACTATTCAGAAGCTGGGAGAAAGAAAATCACTGAATTATATGGGCTATTTCTAGAGAAAAAATCTATCATTTATAATAAAGTTGGTGTCTGAAGTGAGTACTCCAAAAGAAGTCTCTTATTTCATATAAATGTGAAACTTAAAATAATGTTTAGAAAGCTGCATTTTTAAATGTCTACCTATAAATCAGAGTTCAGCTAAATTCCACTGAGGGACTAGCTGTGCTTTCAGAGCCCAAGACAATAATGAAGAAAGAGCTGAAATATTTGGCTTAAAAGGCCAGTAACTACCTAGAATTCTTTCCAAAGGTGCAAAGTAGTGCATGTATGTTCCAGTTCTTTTGCATTGCATTTAATTTCATTTAAGCACAGTATGGTCCAGTTAATTAAAATACAGTTTAGTCACTCATGTAAATGCTAGTACTTGCCTCCTGTGGAAGGAACTTTTTCATATGATATGATCACTAAACCACACTGGAAACAGAGACCTGAAAACATGAGAAATAAAAGCTACTAATAATTATTACCAGCTCCAAATTTAGAATTTAATTGTTCTTCCTGCTGTGATTGTAGCTAGAAGCCATTAAAAGTGCTTGAAGCTTCAATGATCTCCTAATTTTTAGAAGTGATCCTGTCACATCAGCTTGGACAACTTTTTGAAATGTACAGTGGTAAAATTTTTCTGTGGTTTTCTGTACTGTTAAGTCTTCTGTGAAAAAAACCCAGAGATTTCAGTGCTTGTCTCTGGATCTTTCATGAACTTTCTAAATTTAATTCTAAACTTTTAAAAGATGCCATTTTCAGATGTCCTTTTAGGATGCCTTTGAGGAACCTATTCTATAGAGTTTTAAGTACCTATGTTACTGAAAATCATGTTATCTGGAGGTATCAGAAACTGAGGACTGAAAAATAGCTACTCATTTTTGAAAATATAGACCTAGTATTTTAAATCAGATTTATTTGTCAGAGAGAATATATTTAGATTATATCCACAGGGAAGAATTATGTTACTGATACACTGTGAATGATACAAACAACCCTCTCTTTAGTTGTCCAAAGTGGTTTGAAGAAATATTGTTCTTTCGAAGTGTAGTTTTATTTGCTATGAACAGCTTTGAATTACACACCTGCTGACTAAAACTTAGACCTAGTTCTACTATAAAAATTTTGCTAGTTTATTTTACTCACGATTTGTAACTGGCAATAACAAGAAATTGCTTATTTAAGTCAGGAAAGTGTCTTTTTTTTTTTACTTAGTTCTACGTAGGGCCACAACTTCGTGTCTGCCACACATATTCCTTCTATGCTGCAGCTCCTACCAATTTCTCTATCAACTGTTAAACAGTTAATACATTTAATATGATCTTCCTTCAAAAGATAATGAGTTTTACAGTTGTGTGCCTTGGAAGTATCATTTATCCAATTGTTCCTGGTTTATTTTAACACATAATTTTTGAGCCTCCAGGAAAATGATAACCAAAAAGCCAAAATGATATTGCTCCAGAGCTCCCCTTCTTGTCAAATATTTTAACAATATCTTAAATGTGTATTTTTCAGCAAACCCTTGTGAAAGAAGCTATACCTCAGCTCCTGCACTAATGGCGGTGTGATGCCTGTCTTATTTCAATGATTCTATACAGAAATATTTACATTGTGCCAGTGATTTGATGTGGTCTGCCAATGCATAACTATGAAGCAGAGGACTCTGAGCCATTAAATGTTCCTACAACCTCTTTTACGTATCAGAATGTCTTAACTCTTCAAGGGAAGGACAGACAAGGGCAACGCACTTATACATTTGCCAACTGCCCTTTATTTTTTGCACTCCCTTGTCCCAAGGATATAGACAGTTGTAAGTGCCATCTTTAACAATTGAGTATAGCAATTTCAAGATATCCCATTAAAAAGGTCCACTCATGAATTTTGCAACAGCAAATCAAAATTTGCATTTTTTTAGTTCTTTTATCCCAGGAAATTTTGCTAAACCTGATCAAAAGCTCATGTAGAAAAAGTCTCACACACTGATCGTGTAATGACTTTGCAAACAGAATCACACCTTTTCTACCCAAGATAACAAATCAGATTGTACTTCTTCATTTACAGCCAATGTATGGATGTAAATATGTGAGGTTTCAACCACAGTGGCCTTGAAGATAGTGGAGGTATGTAGCATGTAGACGTGGAGAACTCTCCCTGTTTTTAATTTTACTGAAGGCATCTGTGCTTTTTAAATGTTATGTCACTGGTGGAGAAAGAAATTATGATCTTAATGCTAGTGAGAGGCTAACCAATGACATCAGTGGGTCATGATTCACGAGCTATGTGAAAGCCATTAATTGCATTCTTTACTGGAATTCTGTGTACCTGGAAAATGTATTTAGTTGAAACCAAACTAGAAGGCAAATAATAGAAACAGGTAAATGAAAGATTTTGCTTCTGTACTGTATTAATAATCAGCATATAACCAACTGGTAGCCAGCTGACCTCATGAGAGAAATAAGTATTTAGCTGCCATGCCCCATGGCATGATGGCAGAAGCAGAGGAGTGGAGAACTTTTGAAGTTATGATGCACAAGGAAGCATGGCAGACTGGCTGCCTGGGGTCTGAGAGGAGATCTGTCTGACTCATTTGGGATTTGTTTTCAGATATCCTTGGAGATCCCACTGTCTTTTCCAAGTTCCTTGGCCCAGCCCAGGTAATTAACCCCTTCCCACTTGTGTAGCAGCAAAGAAGACCTATAATCCCTTACCTATATCTGGAGGTAAGAGGAATTATTTGTTATCTGTATTTCTGTCCTACTAAGAGTAATTTTTTGTGTCTGATGTCTTAAAAAGGTTTGTAATACATTTGTTATTTTATCTCTTCAGAGTGTATTTCCTGACAGCAAATCTAGATATTAGTTTATCCTCACTTTTTTTTTTTTTTCCCCCCTGGTTGTAAAGATGGCCTGGGAGCTACTTTCACTCCCTCTGCTTCAGAAGGAAATCCACCTTTTGGAATTCAAAGTCAGCAGGCATGTGAGTGGTATTAGGGAACACACATGGTCTTCAAGGAAGTTTTTAACAGCATTGTCAGGAATATCTAATGTTGCCAAGAGCTGATACAGCTATGACAATTTACTCTTGGGGTGCTCTGCCCAAAAATTCTTTTCATCTATTAACAAGTCTATCAGCCTCGCTTAGTTTCCCTGTAAAACACATTGCCAGGTTACGAAAGAGATTTCTCTACTCTCAGCCCTCGTACTACAGTACAGTTATTAGACTGAAAATGAGATGAGCCCTTGAGAAGGTAATCAGGAGGTTTGAAATTAGTCAACATGCAAAAATGAATTCCATATTTTTTCTTGCTGGAAAGTAAATTAAGAGTAGTCTAGGATATTATTCCATAGCTGTTGTATGTTGTGAGCCTGTTACAGTCTGTGGTTAGATTGAGATCCTCATTATTATCCCCAAAGGGCTGCTAATTGGAATGTTCATTTATACGAAAGAATATGTACATTCTTTGTGATGTGTCTGTGCATTCACAGGAAATCGTTACTTACACATTGTCCTTGTTGATGGGATTTTAAATTATATTAATATTTCACCTCTGGGCTTCTATTCCAGAAACTAATGAAGGAAATTAATAAGTGAAATATCAGAGTTTTTACATAGGAATAAACTTTTCCAGGTGGTGGTATGTAAATTTGAAAACAGGAGAATAAATATGGATCTTCCCATTCCACCTCTACCCAAAACCTGACTCAGGAATGGCTTATTTTACACTATTATTTCTGCTTTATAAGAATTTTCTAATTGGGAAAAACATAAAGTACTTTGCCTAAAGCTAAAGAAACAAGTAAACCTGTATGTTACCAAAGAGCAAGAATTTTTTCTTCATCCAGAATTTTGTAGGTTTTTCTTTAGATTAGCATTAGTGAAATTGAAAAGTTCTGAACACAGCAGAAGTAATAAAGAGAGGTTAATTATAGCTCATAGTTATAGCAGTTAGTAAATAATTATAGATACAATTCTCACATGATGGGCTTGGAGAACCAGGGAGCCACCAGCCCCAAGGACAAAAGGGATGCAAAAGATGTCTGTGGGAGAGCCTAGCACTATGCCAACATTTGCTCCTGGAGAACTTTTGAATTCAAGCTCAAACCACCTCATGACCTGTAGGTCATGAGCTTCATTGGAAAATTTGCCCCTCTGCTGTGGACTGGGCTTGTAAAAAACAGGGAGCCAACAGCCCCAAGGAAAATGGAAATAAAAAAGGCAGCCAAAAGAGAGCCCAGTGCTGCATCAGCATTGGCTCCTGGAGAACTTCTGAATTTGGACCCCTAAAGGTCGTGAGACCATGAGATATGACGGAAAATGTGCCCCTCCACTGTGGGCTGGGCTTGTGAGAACCGATGGGCCAAGAGCCTCAAGGAAAATAGAGATGCAAAACATATCTGAAGAACAGTCCAGTACTATGCCAACATTTGGTCATGGAGAACTTAAGAACTTCGCCTCCCCAAAACCCATGAACCTGGGGTCATAAATTTTAACTCAAAATCTACCATACGTTTAGGGGCTAGACTTCCAAGAATGACAGAACCACCAGACCTAAGGACAACTACAATGCAAAAGGCATCAGAAGGACAGCCAGATCTGTACTAACACTGGCTCCAGAAAAACTTTGGAATTTCTCCCCTGCCCATGAAGCCACGGCCATGAATTTCCAAGAACCAAAGAGACCCTAAGAGTCCCCGGCCCCAAGGACAACTGCCATGCAAAAGGCATCCGAAGGAGAGCACGGTGCTGCGCTAACATTGTCTTTTGGAGAACTTGCGAATTTCGCCCCCTTTCATGATCCTGCCGTCAGGAAATTTGACAAAAATTTTGGTGCGAATTTGAGGGCTGCGCATTTGAGAATAAAAGAGCCCCTGGCCCCAAGGACAACTGCCATGCAAAAGGCATCCAAAGGAGAGCATGGAGCTGCACTAACATTGTCTTTTGGAGAACTTGCAAATTTCGCCCCGTTTCATGACCCCGCTTGGGTCATGAACTTCAAAGCAAACTTTCTGTGCTAGCGCACCAAGGGTTTAATGGCCCTATAACCACCAAGCTGTCCACTCTAAGGGGTAGGGCCAAGCAAAAGGGGTGCTAAGGGGATGCCAGTATCACAAAGGACTTTGGTTCCCAGATTATTTTCAAATCAGGGCCTCTGCCAGCCTCATCATCTTGGGCTTATGAGCTCCAAAGCCAATTTTCTGCACCTGGGCATGGAGGGCTCACAGCCTGAGAACAACCAATCCACCCACTCCAAGGAGTGCTACCAGGCAGAAGGGATGCCATTGGGATGCCAATACAGCAATGGACTTTGGTTTCTGAAGAACCTTCCAATCGGTGTCCCTACTGCATCGACTTTGGTTCCCAGAGAACTTTTGAATTGCGTCCCCTCCCACCTCCATCACCCCAGAGTCATGAGCTCTGATGTAAATTTTCTGTTCTAGGGCACAGAGGGCTCATGGCCTGAAAACCATCAAGCTGTGTGCTCCAATTAGCACAGCCAGCTAACAGGCATGCCAAGGGGATGCCAATACCACACACACTTTCATTCCCAGAAAACTTTTAATTTGGGGCCCCCGCCCCCAAGACCCTGGGGTCATAAGTTCCGATGCCAATTTTCTGTGCCAGGGCACTGAGGGCTAATGGCACAAGAACAACCAAGCTACCCGCTCCAAGGGGTATGGCCAGGCAAAAGAGACACCAAGGGGACGCTAATACCACACTGAGTTTGGTTCCTGGAGAACTTTTGAGTCGCAGCCTCTCCCCATCCCCATGATCCCGGAGTCATGAGCTTTCCCATCAATTTTTACAAACTGCTCAAGGCTAATGCTCCAAGCACAGAGCTATGGGAGGCGAGACGGTTGGAGGCAAGACTGGCTGGACATCGAAAAAAACTGGAACAGATCTCTGTCTGTGTGTGCTGCCGTTTCCCCCTAGGCCCGCCCTCTCACGCCAAACTCAGAAACTAAACTGAGGCAGGCGCTGGGGCTGGGATAAAGCAGGGCAGGCCCAGCATGGGGACAGCTGAGTTGGTGAGAAGCTGGCTGGGGTACATCCTGGATCAGCTTCCCTCACTGAGCACAGAGGAGAGGGAGAAGGTGCGGTCAGCTGCCCTGGCAGTGGGGTGAGGTGGGAGGGGCAGAGGAGCTGCCCCCTGCTGTGGAGCAGAGGCCTCACATGTGTGGCTGGTTCCCTGAGCTTCTGCAGGCACTGGAAGGGTTGCCAGGGATAATACCACTGGTTTTGTTTGTTTGGAGGACCTTTTTTTTTTTTTAAGTTGTCCATAGCTCAAGGCTTCATGAACCTCGCAGCTTACCAGGCTCCTGAGGTATTGACTACCAAAAGCTGAACAGTACACCTGGGACTGTAGACTCTCTTCAGTGCTGTAGAGAGGATGATAAGTCTCTGTGGCTTCCCTAAGGAGAGAAGAGAAGGGAGTGCTGAGGGATTAGAAGTCTGATTAGTGCATAATGAGGAACTTACTTTCTAAAATAAAATTAGAGTAATTATAAACTAACACGTTCACATATCAATGCAATGACTTTACTAAGGTTGCCATAGAACTAGAGATCATAAATACGTAGAACTACCATAATTTCTGACACTAGAGTGGGCTTCAGGCGCTGAAATAAACTTGTAGAGAATTTGTGTCCTGAGCTCTCAGGAGTGACTGAACCTGCTGCCTGACAAACGGATGGGGAAAAGGATACATTCAGCAGCAGCATATGCGTCACTGTTTTGAATGGGACTGTATCCCAGCGCTCCCATTATAGGCCAAAGACATTTGCAAGGGGCATGTTTCTTTATTTTCAATCAGTCGATCATAGAATGGCCTAGGCTGGAAGAGACCTTAGAGATCATTTAATCCAGCCTCCCTGTCATGGGCAGGGATGCCTCTCAACTAGATCAGGCAACACATGGGGACCGAACGGGGATCAAACCCATGACCTTGGTCTTACCAGCACCACGCTCTAACTAGTTGTTTTGCTTGATGCTTTCTAAATCTTTCTTCCTTTTGCTTCCTCTGGCCTCTCTCAGACTCTTCCCCACATTCCGATGTGGTTTTAAGGATCGCAGAATCATAAAACAGTTTCTGCTGAAAGAGACCTTCAGGATAATTGAGTCCAACATTTTCCTAGTCCTATCAACACCACTAAGCCATGTCCTTCAATGCAACATCTACTCTTCTCTTAAACACCTCCAGGGATGGTGACTCAACCACCTCCCTGGCCACCCCCCCCCCCCGGCCCAGCCTGTATCAATGCCTGACAACCCTTTCAGTAAAGAAATTCTTCTTAATATCCAACCTGAACATCCTCTGGCAAAACTTAAAGCCATTTCCCTTTGTCCTATTGCTCACCAGTAGGGACAACAGACCAACCCTCACCTCTCTACAACCTCCTTTCAAGTAGTTGTAGAGAGCAATAAGGTCTCCTTTCAATCTCCTCTTCTCCAGGCTAAACAGTCCCAGATCCCTCAGATGTTACTGGTAGGACATATGCTCCAAATCCTTTACCAGCTTAGTGGCCTGCCTCTGTACCCTCTCCAGCACTTCAGTGTACCTGCTACAGTGAGGGGCCCAAAACTGGACACAGTACTCAAGGTTCGGCCTCACCAAAGCTGAGTACAGGGGAATGATCACTCCTCTGCCCCTGATGACACCATTCCTGATAGGGGCCAGGATGCTGTTGGCCTTCTTGGCCACCTGGGCACACTGCTGGCTCATGTTTAGCTGGTCATCTATTAACACTCCTAGATACCTCTCTACCTGACAGCTCTCCAGCCATTCCTCCCCAAGCCTGTAGCGCTGCTGGGGGTTGTTGTGGTCGAAGTGCAGGACCCGACATTTGGCCTTGTTGAAACTCATGTGATCAGCCTTGATCCAGTGACCCAGCCTATCTAGATTCCACTGCAAAGCCTCCCTATCCTTAAGCAGATCGACATTTCCTCCCAGCTTGGTGTCACCTGCAAACTTATTAAGGGTGCACACCCCTCTGTCATCCAAATCATTAATGAAAATGTTAGACAGGACTGGGCCCAGAACTGAGCCCTGGGGGACACCATTCGTGACCAGCCACCAACTGGATTTAACTCCATTGACCACAACTCCTTGGACTTGGCCATCTAACCAGTTTTTCAACCAGCAAAGCACATGGCCATCCAAGTCAATAGTAGTCAACTTCTCTAGGAGAATGCTGTGTGCGACAGTGTCAAATGCCTTACTAAATTCAAGGTAGACAACATCCACAGCCTTTCCTTCAACCAACCAGTGGGTCACCCTGTCAGAGAAAGGGATCAAGTTTGTTAAACAGGACCTGCCCTTCATAAACCCATGCTGACTGGGTCTGATCATCTGGTTATCGTGCATGTGTTGCATAATGGAACACAGGATGATCTGCTTCATCAGCTTTCCTGGAACTGAAGTCAAGCTAACAGGCCTGTAGTTTCCTGGATCATCTTTCCGTCCCTTCTTGTAGATAGGTGTTATATTGGCTGACTTCCAGTCAGGCCCTCCCTGCCCTGCCAGGACTGCTGATAAATGATGGATAGTGGTTTGGTGAAAACTCCTGCCAGTTCTCTCAGTACTCTTAAGATGTACCCCATCTGGCTGCATAGATTTGTGGACATTGATGTGGAGCAGCAGGTCCCTGACCATCTCCTCCTCAATTGTGAGGGGGACATTTCGCTCCCAGCCCTCATCTCTTGGCTTGGGGGGCTGGCTTCCCTCAATACAGGTGTTTCTATTATTAAAGACTAAGGCAAAGAAGGCATTAAGCACCTCAGCATTATCCTCATCCTTTGTCACTATATTTTCTCCTGGGTCTAGCAGGGGGTAGAGGATCTTCTTAGTCTTCCTTTTGTCATTGATATATTTATAGAAGCTTTTCTTTCTGTCCTTTACCTTCAAAACCAGATTAACTTCTAGCTGGGCGTTGGACCATCTAATTACCTCACTGCATAACCTAACATTATCCTTGTACTCGTTGTGAGTGGGCTGACCTTTCTTCCAGTGGCTATAAACTCTCCTTTTTTCCTTGATTTTCAGCCAAATGTCCCTATTTAGCCAGGCTGGTCTTCTATGCTGCCAGCTTGTTTTACGGCATATGGGGATGGCCTGCTCCTGTGCTTTTAAGACTTCATTCTTAAGAAGTGTCCAGCCTTACTGGACTCCTATACCCTTCAAAACTGACTCACAAGGGATTCTGTCAAGTAATCTCCCAAACAAATCAAAGTCTGCCCTTCTGAAGTCCCAGGTGACAGTTTTACTCTATCCCCTCCTTACACTTCTAAGAAAAGAGAACTTAATAACTTTGTAGTCACTGTTCCCCAGATGTCCTGAACTGCCACATCTTCTGCAAGACCTTCTCTGTGCACAAACAGGAATTCCAGCAGGGCACCTTCCCTGGTCAGTTCACTTACCAGCTGTATAAGAAAGTTAGCCTCCACACATTCCAGGAACATCGTAGATTGTGTTATATTCCCAACAGATACCTGGGAGTTTAAAGTCTCCCACAAGAACAAGCAAGTCACCGTGAGATTTCTCCCAATTTCTTACAGAAAGATTTATCCACCTCACTGCTCTGATTAGGAGATCTACAGCAGACTCCCACAGCAATGACAGCTTTATTGGCCCTTAATCTAATGCAAACAGTCTTGATCCCATCATCACTATACTTGATTTCTGAGATTTCATAGCATTCCGTAACATACAGGGCCACTCCAGCACCTCTCCTTCCCTGTCTATCGCTCCTAAAGAGCTTGTAGCCATCAACTGTGGCACTCCAGTCATGTGAGCCATTCCACCACATTTGTGTAATAGACACTATGTCATAGTTTCCTGGTGCATCATAGCTTCAAGCTCCCCCTGTTTATTGCTCATACTATGTGCATTGGTATAGATGCACTTCAGATGAGCTAATGATTCCAATTTCTTTTTGTGACTGTGGGCCCTATTTCCTACCAGACCCTTCCTAGGTGCTTCCATGACTTATAAATGTCTATCTCTTCCCTCAGATGAATTGGAAGAGTGAGAACCCTTGCTAGCCCACCATCCTACAAGCCCTGGCATGCTTCCTTTGGGCTTATTCCTAACAGGCCCTGTTATCTCCCCTTCCCCCTTCATATCTAGTTTAAAGCTCTGTCAACGAGCCCTGCTAACTCCTGCCCCCAAATCCTTTTTCCCCTCTGGGACAGGTGCATCCCACCTGCTGCCAGCAGGCCAGGTGTCTTTTATAGCAGCCCATGACCAAAAAGCCCAAAGCCCTGCCAATAACACCAGTCCCAGGGCCATAAGGTAATGTGTTGTCTCTTCCAGTCAATTTCCTCATTCATTGCCACTGAAGAGACAAAAAGAACACAACTTGCATTCCAGATCCCTTAAGCAGCTGTCTCAAGGCTCTAAAATCTCTTCTAATTGATTTTGGGCTCCTTCTATCCACTTCATCAGTACCCACCTGAAATACTAGAAAGGGGTAATAATCAGAGGGGTTTACTGGGGTGGGAAGTTTCTCCCTAGCACCTGCCCCAGGGAGGCAGAAGACTTCCCTGTAAAGTGGGTCAGAACAGCATATTGGCCCCTCTGGTCCCCTCACTAGAGAGTCACCCACAACAACAACCCATCTGCTTTTCTTTCTGGAGCCAGTTGTGATGCCAGGTATCACACAGTATCACAGTATGCTAGGGATTGGAAGGGACCTCGAAAGATCATCTAGTCCAATCCACCTGCCAGAGCAGGAACACCTAGATGACGTTACACCAGAACATGTCCAGGCGGGTTTTGAATATCTCCAGAGAAGGAGACTCCACAACCTCCCTAGGCAGCCTGTTCCAGTGCTCTGTCGCCCTCACTGAGAAGAAGTTTCTTCTCAAATTTAAGTGGAACCTCTTGTGTTCCAGCTTGATTCCATTACCCCTTGTCCTATCATTGTTTGCCACCGAGAAGAGCCTGGCTCCATCCTCGTGACACTCCCCCTTTATATATTTATAAACACTAATAAGGTCACCCCTTAGTCTCCTCTTCTCCAAACTAAAGAGACCCAGCTCCCTCAGTCTTTCCTCATAAGGGAGATGCTCCACTCCCTTAATCATCTCTGTGGCTCTGTGCTGAACTCTCTCCAGCAGTTCCCTGTCCTTCTTGAACTGAGGGGCCCAGAACTGGACAGGTCTATGGCAACTCAGTCTTTCTGGCACTTCTGACCTGGGTGAACCATCCTCCTCTCCAACAGCCAGTCCTTCCTGCAGGACTGTAGTGCTAGGGCCTGAATCATAGGCCCTGCACTGAAGTTGACTTATAGATGAACCTCACAACCCCACACTATATAGTATTAATCACATATGTAATGTACTGATAATCTATTTTAGCATATATATTTATATTCCAATTCCAATCTGTAAAAGCTTTGCTGTAACACTAACTGTGCAGTGGGAACCAGCAGGGTGATCTTTCGTTACCTAAAGGCCAGGTGCAAGGCTGGGAAAGCTATCCGTCCCTTGTTTTATTAGAAGTATGTTACAAGACCGTGAGACCAGAGGCCTGCCTTGGGTGAGAAATACGTGATTAACGACCAAAATAGATAGGGAGACTCCCCTGTATTCTTCCTTTAGCCCTGTCCAGGCTGTAGGAGGAATCCAACAGCATGAACAACACCAACACCAGATGTTCCCACATTTGAAGATATGTAAGGTTGTTTATTTAATCGTATAAAAGTTAGACTAGGCTCTCCTGCAGCAACTTTGGAGACCTCACCTAGGAGTGAATGCACTGCAGAGGACTTGCAAATTGCCAGGATGGTTCTCCAGATCCTCGCTGCGGATCTGGATGAGGTTAGGGCAAGTGGTGATGTATCTTTCTTAATAACTATCGCTAACTGCATATAGTACTGATTAGGTGCATTACCCTGCTTGTTCTCCTTGCTGCTTAAAACTAGAGTATAATAAGCTTGCATTGCCTTATTCTTGTAATACATTGAAATAGTAAAATAAGCTGATCTTGCTTTTGGTGCCTGTGTCCTTTTCTGCAGGATGCTTCCCCACCTCGGGCCAAGTAGCAAAACAAGGACTCCATTATTGTTCTGCAAGGGTAACTGGGAAGGTTGGGGAGGCCAGGAGAGGATTTACCTGCTTCCCTGAGCAGGGATCTGTTTTATTCCCCTTCTTCTCTGAGGTCCTGCTGCCTGGTGACAAGAGGGGAGGGGATCCTCTGATTTATGTGGGGCCTCAACCTGTTTCTTTTCTCTCAGAGAATGGGTCCACCAGTCAATGTCTCACACTCCCTGATATTCCTCAACTTCTCCATTTCATCCTTCAGCTCAGCCACTAGTCTGAGTAGATCATTCATCTGTTCACATATTACACAGGTGTTGTCTACCCTCCATTGCAAGGGCCAGGCTCCAGCATTCTCTGCAGCCAGAGACCCAGACACCTGCATGTTTGCACAGGGCCTCTGTGCCCACAGCTTTTCTAAGAACAGCCTTCAGCCATGGCTGGACCTCCACAAGCAACTGACACCTTGCAACTAGAGAGTCAGTCAGGACAAGTGTCCTTGGCCTCTGACCACTTAGAGGGATGGAACTTACCTTGTACACCAGCAGAGGCTCAGTACCCTGTCCTACGAGCTGCAGCTAGCTATAACACCAACCAGAACACACATAAGCATTCCTTACTCCCCTTATCCTCAGTGGGCAGCTCCCAGAGGCTTCTTATAGCCTCGTGGCCTGATCAAAGGTGGGTGGTGCTGGTTCCGCCCAGGCCCTCTCAGCAACCCGCCCTCAAGCTGACTGCCCCCAGCAAAGGCAAGGATGTACACACCAGCAGCATCGCTCCTTTGTGCTGCCAGCAACCTGTCAACTGGGCCACCCCTACAGACACTTGACCTGAAATAGTGCCCTGAAAGCAGTCTGGCCAAGGCTATGAGTTGATACCCATAGAGTATAGAGTTCTACTCCAGTGCTGACATTGGCCCAAGATGGACCAGATCTCACTTATTTCTCTTTTTCTGGGAGGTGCTGACTGTTAGGGAGATTCCAACCTTAACCATTCTCTGAACTAAACATACTGACAGACCCTTGCTGACTTCAGGGGGAGATGATCCTCATAGGCAAGAACAGCATGAATGGTCAGCAATGCTGTCCACAGGAGCACTGCACTGAGAAAATGAACTGTTAATCCTTTTGTACAGATAAATATCCTCTCCCAACAAAACAGAAAAAGGGATAAGATGCCTGCAGGGTCTTTTTTTTTATTTTTGTTTTAGCAATATTTCATTGGTTATTCTAAAACATTAAAACATATTCAACATAAAACCAGTAAAGTATAACACTGCTTTTGGGTTTGGGGTATTTATCCAAATCTCTTTAAATGGGGCAGTATCTGATACAGCAGACTATTCAGTTCTGTTTGGCATATAACAAATTTTTTGCACCGCTGTATTATTACAACCTTATTACAGCTTTGTAACCTTAAAGTAGGACTTGGATCTGCCAAGGTCTTTATCAAGCAAAAAAAGAATAGAGTATAAAATCTGCTCATGCTCAGGTTTCAGTTCATGCAACCCTCTGCCAGAAATACTAAGAATAATATTTTTGGAGAAGAGCAAGAATCTTCATGTACGTACATGATGGATTTTGAAAAGCAGAACAGTGAGGAAAGGTCAATGTATTCAGGGGAATTCTGTCTTTGAAATGGCTGAGAGTCCAAACTGATTTTAAATAACATATGTGAACAGCAAGTTTCAGAACACCACAAAGATGATCCTCCAGCTTCTGAGTGAGAAATACTAACATAAATACAATTCCTTATTGTTATTCAGATCTTGAATCCTCAGATCACTTTAATCTTCATGGCTATTATCACCTGCCTCCAGCTCATCCTCTGAAACAAAAGACTGAAGCAGGAGGTAGTGAAGCGAGCTTCAGAAGTGTATTTTTAAGGTGAAAGAAAAAATAATTGGTAAAGCCTTGAGCTGTTCAATGAAGGCTGCTTATCCTTCCTGGGTGGTGATACTATTCAGGATGCAACTCAGATGCTGTGTTAAGATGTCCTGAGTCCTTCCAGAGCTGGGAGGTATGTGGGGATGGGAGTCAGCCCCAAAAACTCTTGTAGGTTTGTCTGCCTGGTCTCCATCATGCTCCTAAGAATCTGAGCTGTACACATCTTGGCCTTGCCTCCTTTTCTCCTGGCACACTCAGGAAGAGATAGATGGTTGGTTTGGCTTGTGTTTCCTTTACCATTTCACATACATTATCCTCAAGCACAGATCTCCCTGTGGGATCATTCAGTGATACTGTGGCTTCTAGCCTGTCTCCTGGAGAGCTTTTGGGACAGCCTGACTGTCCTTAGCATAGGCCCTATGGCACAGCTACCTTCTCCTCTTGCAATAGGACTGTCCAGGTTTTAATGGATAATTGACTAGTCCTGATAAAATTCTGACCTAAGATAAAAGGAAATCAGGAGAATTCTTTCTGATTTAGCATATAATCTTATAACTATTTATGTATTTTACAACTTGCAACACCAAATCTAAATCAGCTGTACAATGCAAGAGCTTTCCTTGTTAAACACAAAGCAGATTTACCACAACTGCACCAGAGTAACACACAGATAAATATATGATGAAGTTTAGGTCTTGTAAAACAGTTCTAACCAAAAGGAAACTTTACTTTAAAATCCACAGTTGTATGCTATTTTGGACGATAAATTTCATATTCATTTGAGGTAGAAATATATGATTTATATTTTTAGTTCTATATTACTGTAAAGAAGATCCCTCCAAATTTTACTTCTTGTTTATACTTAATTTCCCTGTATGATTCCAGCTGGAAAAGAAACGTGTCAACACTGAGGAGCTGAGTGGTTCAACCCCAGAAGTATCTTGTAACCTTGAAGTTTTGCTTTGTCATTTTGCCTTAAAGTGACAAGCAGAGGTGTTTTAACACAGCAGAGGTAACTACAAACTTTGCATAAAGTGTAACACCTCTCCATGAAAAAAAAAACATCCAAACAAAACAAAATGCACATACACAGAAAAACAGTGCTCAAAGGTATTAAAGCATTTCCATGCATTTTCGTGCCTGCGCACAAAAGAAAGGTGAAAGGGGTCTCCAGCAGCAAATACTGGCACAGAACTCCTTTTGTATCTCTCTTCAGTGTTAGAAAGCTAGTATTTTTGCAGAAAGCTCCCACACCTTTGGGTTTGCTCCAGCTGTCCTTCTCTCTACTGTGGCATCACTTTTTCTCCCTGGTTGCACCGTCTCTGTAAGGAATCGCTGCTCTTTCAGCTTTGCATGTGCCAAAGACAATCTCCTCCACACCTTATTTTGCAGACTCTTCACACTAGGACATATAAACCAGTGTGCTAACTATCTCCAAATATTTTTGTTTTTCATTACTTGTGTTCGTATGGAGCCTGCACAGATTTACCAGGGCAAGAGGAGTTTGTATAGTTAGCAGAGAGAGATATGTGTAAGTAACTGAGCTTCAGTAGCTAGAGATATTCCCTTTTCAGTTACTCCCCGTTAACTCAATTTTTCTTGACTCTGTTTTACTCTTTTTGTACATGGCAGAAAAAAGTTTGTATGCTTGTTTCCTTAATATGCTTGTTAGCCTGTGCTAACTAAAGCAGGTGACAGTCAATCTCCTTAATTAGGGCTTCAATGCCTTTATTTAGCCCTGCTGGTTGGAGGAAGTTAGTCTTCTAGAGTGAGCCATCGCACTATGGTGTGTTGTCCTGCTCTTTCCTGCTACTAAACCAGGCAGGGAAACTGCTTTCTTTTTTGTTGCCCTTTGCAGGCGAGAAGAGCTGAAATCTAACAGGAGCTTATCTAATGTGTTTTAGTTACTTTCCTCTACAGTTTCCTTAGTTAAAAAGGAGAGGAAGCAAGTTTTTTCTTTCAGGTTTTTCATAAGGACTGTTTGACATTATATACTCAAGGCTGAGCTGAATAACTCTGGATGAAGGCTAAGATTTATGACTAATCTTATTTCCTGCTGTGTTTTGGAATACAACCTTGGAATACTTGTAGCTATTATGTGTTGCAGAAATATGGCTTGAAAGTGCTTGTTGTGTTGACTTCTTTACATCTTGTCAAAGTAGAGTATGCTTATTCAAGCCATAAATAGCAGTGGCTGTGCTATAGATACAGCTAAAGTATGCATTGAACTGTGTAGCTTGGTTCATACTTGTTGAGAGCACCTGTAAAGCTGTGATGCATGCCAGGCTAGCTTAGGTACTGAGTTACAGCAGGCTGTTTTGGAAAGAGCTCAGTTAAACTACTTCCTGTTATCTCAGTAGGGTCTTTCTGGCAACCTCCTACTTGCTAGCTCAGAGCTATGTTTTGCCTACATTTGATATGCTGCAGAGCTTCTGCTTCTCCTTCCTTCCCTCTTGTCTTAGATATAGATGTAGAAACAAGGATTCCTTCCTTTAACCCAGCCAGGATCCCTGGCCACATTTCTGGGCAGGGACACAGAGAGCATGGAAGCATCCGCAAGAGCGGAGGGCACTGATGTAGCTGTTGTAGCTAACTCTGAAGTTGTGCTGGTGGATAAGTGAGAAGTAAATCTTGCCTCTTAATAAGATATTGATGAATTTGTTCCCACAAGTATGTCTAGATTTACTTCTCAACATGTTGCACACGTCTATATACTTAAGGAGTTAAAAAAAGAAAAACCAAACAAAACAGCAAGGAGGACATTATTCTGAAGGAATTGGAACAATAATGCTGCACAGAGCTGCATAATTAACAAGGCTGTGAAGTAACTGGAGTAAATTAGCAGAGACAATTAATTTACCCTGCATCAAAATACACACTGGAATGCTGTAGAGTGATTGCATAATTTTCACTTCTGATTGCTTGAAAGAATTTACAGGACCTGATATTCAGATTATTTTCTCCTGATCCCTGAAAAGCATATGGAGGCTTCTGCAGTTTTCAAATTTTAATGCACAATGACTGGAACTTAAAGTATTTTTCTGGGGCTTTCGCTTTGAGAGCGTGGAGTGTATTCCCTGAGTAGAAGTCCATTAGCAACATTAGTTTCACCCGTCCAAGACTAAGACTGTTCAAACTAGAGTTGGATGGGAAGGGGTGGTGGTGAGAATTCTTTATAATCTTCTCTAGGAATACGATTCTTTTGGTGCAGAATGTAGATAAGCAAAGTCAAATAAAGGAGCGTTTAAACTAGGTGGGATTTGTTGCTGTGGGAGAAAATGCTCAGATCCAATGCTTAGTTTGAATACTGTCTCAGATAGACAGTCACAACAGCAGCTGAGGCAGTTTAGTGAACAGTTTGTACTACATTGGTAGTGGATTACTACTTGCTAATTAAGCTGTAAATTTTAAGTCTTGTACAGATGTAAATCACCACCTTTCTGGACTTGAACCAATGCTCTGCTACTAGAGGAGAGTATGTTTGTTCTGTTTTTTTTTCTGGTTGTTTTTTTTTTGGTTGGTTTTTTTGGGGTGTTCAAAAAGCATGAAGACATAGCACTTAAGGATATAGTTTAGTGGTCATGGTAGTACTGGGTTGATGGGTGGACTAGATGATTTTAGAGGTCTTTTCCAACCTTAATTATTCTATGATTATTCTAAGTTATCATACCTTTGTATAGTTCTTTGGTGGTATTTACTTCATGATGTGTAGAGGACTAAGGAATACAAAAACTTCTCCTGAAAGGCTAGTAAAAAGCACCTGAGAAAAGCCTTGGATTGATTGCAGACCAACCTGCAATACTCTGCATCCCTTTATTCTTCATTCGCAATTTCATAATGGTAAAATTTGTAGCTGCTTCTCTCCATGTAACTCCCTGTGTTAAGAAGTCCAACCATCATAATGAGTAAACCTGAATCTAAAGTGGGTGTGTGAGTCCCCTAAATATCCTATAGGAGTAAGTGTTGGTTGGCTCTGTGAAAACCTGTTTTTAGATTAATGCCTTTGGCACTTTTGTGTATGTGCATATGAACAAGTAAGTCAGGGAGCCTATTGTTGTAATAATGGCTGGTAAGAGTGAAGCAAAACCTCATCATTCAGTGGATTAAACATTTGGTGCTGCAGTGAGTGATAAACTACATGCATTTAGCTGGAAGATCTACCCTACGCTCTAATGTAAGCATGCCTTTGAAACTACTACTATAAATTGCATTAGGTACAATTTGTATATGGTAGAATTTTCTGGGTGGGAATTTGCTGATGTAAGTAAAACACTTTGTAATAGAGGACATCCTCTTTGGGTCTGCCATACTTACTGTTTAAATTAGGGGCTTCTGAGAAAGGAAATAAAGGAATGCCTGGTTTTCACATTTGAATAGCTCTGCAGAGGATTTGAATGCTGGAGTTACCACTTGCACGTTAATGAGAATAGTACTTAAGCTATATCAGTCTAATGTGATGTCTCACATGCAATTGCATGTAGGTACTAGAGGCAAGATAAAATATTTGCTTTGAATAAGCACTCATTCTTTTTCATTTCTTCACTCGTTAAAAAAAAACCCAAACAACTCCCCAAAAACCTTAGGCAGCAAAGTACATAATCTTTATGTATTGTTTGAAAATATCAAAACATGTTAGTTTTGGTTGCCTTTCAATAATTGTAGCTCTGTCTTAAAGCAAATAAGAAACTCATTTTAAAGTTGCAAAAATGAGGAAAAGGCATGTCAAGATGTTTTTCTCCTTCTTGTTTGACTTTACAACATAAAAGTCAAATAGCACCTTAAGAAATTCCTTCTAGGTACAGTAATTGCTATTCTTTACCAACATTTCTTTAGGAACTGTAAGTTTGGAATTCCATGATGTTTTATTAGAGCTTTGGCTCCATCAGTGAAAATTACACTTTTGACTTTTTCCGTATGATATGACTATTTTGCAATAGGGACCAATCCAGTAAAAGTCAAAGGAATATAACTGGAAGAAGGCTTTTGGCTCTCAGTAAAAATTAAGTGGTTGAATATATTTCTTTACGTTTACATCATTAGGCAGACATTTTTTTCCTGGTAAGAAATTATTGTTTAGTTTAATTCTTGTTCTAATTACTTAAGTACAAAAGATTTAATCAGGATTGGTTTAAGTATAACTTCAACAAACTGAAGTCTTGAACTTGATGGCAGCTTTGACCTTCTTTCTATTAATTTCATTTTTCTTTTCATACTTCAAGTGGTTTGGCCAAGAACAGAAGCAGGGGAACCATGATGCTGCACAGGACGATATGTTTCCTGCAGCAATTCATGCCAGAAAATCCCAGAGGATAAATTTTTTATTTTTTTTTTTTGTGGGTGTGGGAATTAGGAAGTCCACATGTCATTCTGGGTAGATTCCCCCAGAAACTGAAAACCTCACTTCCACAAAATGAGCTTAAATATTCCAGAGCAAGTTGGCTGGTTATGACCAGCCTCTGCAGGCTTTCAGTATTATTCATGGGGTGATGAGTGTTGTGGTTTGAAGTTTTGCCACCTCCTACCTGTTTATTGCTGTCTCTTGGCTGGAGATTCATGTGCTCATCATTGAACTGGCTAAAGTGAGCATGTGAATTTATGTGTAATTCTGGTTAATATGAAAGAGAGAACTGTAGGGCCTGAGAAACTCTGCATCTGCCTTGTCCTCATGGGCTGGAGATGGGGCAGTGAGCTGCAGTAGAGGTAAGGAAAGGAGCCAGCACTGTGGTTGTAGCAGCTTGGTGCTTGGAGGTTGACTTGGTGGTCTGGAGACCCAAAGTGCAGGTGGTCTGCTCCCCAAAGTGCAGGATGCTAACTCCTAGGGCTCAGCAATGCCCAGCACTCTAGGAGCTCACTTTGGGGACCAAAGTGGCAGAAGCAGCCTGAATTTTTTCACAAAGCGCATTTAGGCTCATTGCCACCAGCCAGGAACTGGGCTAAGCACATCCTTTTCATCCAATTTAGACACCAGGAATGAGAATTTGTGCTTTTTGGACTTTTAATTTTTTAAAAAAGTTTAAAACCCTAGTATTTTGACCTATGACTGCAACCACCTTGTTTCCCCTCAGTCAAGATGAGAGCAAGGATAATACCAGGAACTAAACTCCTCTTCCATAACATTTTCTTTTAATTTTTATTTCTTTACAAAATACCTCATCCCAAATGGGATTTCCACTGGGCCACTCTTGCTAGTATTTTGCCTGTCCATATTTACCTGGGAAAACAAGTAGATCTGGGATAAAAGGGTAGAAAGAGAGCCTGTGTATGGGAAGCATATGGTAGCCTTCCAGGTAAAGCCTTTTTATAAATGTAGAATGATTCCTGGGAAACTCATTTAGCATTAGCTAAGTCACTGTTGTATGTGAAGAAAGACTGAGACAAATAAAAATAGCAGTATCTTATTATTTCAGATGGAGCAGCTCACACAAAGTTTCCTGAAAGTCTCTTTTCCTATGAGCAGCTCAAACTGAAAACAAATCTCAACTTTAATAATCTAAAAGAGATAAAATTGAACAGTTACTTTTGGGTTTAAATCTTTCTGATGGCATCTCCAGGAGGAAGCTCAGTATCACGTCAGAGTTTGTCAAGTATTTTTCAAGATGTTTAGTGTTAGAGAGGAAGGGAAAAGTAAGACAAAATCCCTTAGCGAGAACTTCTATCATTTCCTTTGTCTGCATTCTGATGACATTGAATTATTTAACTTGTATAGATATTCAAGTGGTTATAAGTACCTCACCAAGCCTGTGGGTGTCAGAACTGCATAAGTAGTTCAGCAATACTGAGCAGAGCTCTCAGGAGCTGTGAGATTCTGCTCCTGTTTCTGTTGGTGGATATGCCTCGGCCAAGCTGAGATTCATCTTGCTGAAGTGAAGTGCAAGTTTTCCTTGCTTGTGCTAATGAACCTGGAAACTGAATGACAGGTGGCTTGGGGGAAGACTGAGGTGTTTTACTCTGAGGCGTAACTGAGCTGCTTCAGCAGGTCAGAGAATTTCAGGAAGCAATCTGGACAGTTAATGCTAATGACAGCTTAGCCGTCTCTTCCAGAAGTCCACTCTGAGTCTTCTCATTCAGGCATTCATTCAGAGGCTCTGTCTAAATTTGGACACTTAATTAGTTGCTGGTTTCTTTCCAAATTTACCTTCTTTTCCTGATGCTGGTGTCTGCAGATGATGAAACGTCTGATACTTCTGTTAGTGCTGACTCTATTTCTAACGCACCTAGGGATCCAAATCAGGCAACACAGTAACTTTTCTAAGAGGGGACCAAAGACTTGATGTTCAAAATTATTGGGAGCATTTCCTCTGTGAATTTGGTCATTGCTTTTCACTACTAGCTCGACTGCTATAGTGAGTGACCCTGGGTCACAAATTACTCTCAATGTGTCTAAAGATGCATTGATGTCAGTGTATAAACAGGAACTTCCATTACAGGTCTTGAGTGTATCATCATCTGCTTTTTCTTGATTGTGCCTGAGCAAATGTTCTTGCCCTAAAGGGGTTAGCACTAAAAATAAACATTTCATGTGGTGAGTTACTGCAATTCAGCTGGTAATTTCTAGGAAGAAAATGAAGAAGAACAGAAGAAACTATATTGCTTTCCTTATTCTTGGCTATTACAGTGGAGAGTGAAAAATCACAGACAGGAGAAGAACAGTGAGGAAAGGCAACACAGAAACATTGCATTACAAACAAAAAAACCAAACTTCTCAGAACAAAATACAAATATGCTTCTGAAACACTTCTAAATGTGTCTATGCATAGCTCTATAATGGGATGTAATAGGGTAAAATTTAATGGAAAATGTCTATCAGGAGGGTGACAAAAGTCTCTATTGACCCTAAATCTGGTTTGTTTGGGTTTTTTGTTGGAGGGATGTTAGGATTTGTATGTGATGGTTTGGGTTTTGTGGGGTTTTTTGGTTTGCCTTTTTTTTTTAATCAAAAAAAACTCAAACAAATTCTACATGCCTAAAAAGAAAAAAGAAACCCTCACATGTAAAATGGTGACAGTGGTATGCTCCCAGCCCCTCTTCTGGGAAGTTGGCAGATATGTACTGCATCGCTTGCAGATTCTGTGTTTCTTAGACCATCTAAGGTCATTTCATGCACGACAAAACTTTTAGGTGTATTTCACAGAATACCTCATTTCGTTGTCACGTTCAGTTGCTAGAATAGGTGCAGCAAACAATAACTATTTAGCAGTTACAGTTGAATGGCTGTTAGGGCTCATCTCTTTCCCATGGACTTCAGTCACAGAGTTAGGAAGAAAATAAATAATTCTTTAATTGGATACTGCCCATATTCTGCGTCAGACCACAGTTAGAGCAAAGAAGTTTTGAACAACCAGTGGCCTGAATGATTGTTGGCACAATTATTTCTGGTAGTTGTACTTAAAGAACACATCAGAAGAAACCAGGAGAGTCTTATTTTTTTAATTCTCCCCTCCTCTGCCTCTCCAGGCAGGGCTAAAAAAATAGTGTCTTTTAGAAGGAAACAGTACCAGAAGCTATATACAAATTAGTCATATAAAGCAAAAGTTTAAATCTGTCAAAGAAGCACTAGTCACTCAGCTCCGATCAAAGGTGATAAATTCTGATGAAATGGAAGGAAAAAGACAGAGGAAAAGATCACTCAGTCTTCTTGTTAGCAGATTCTGGTAAGAATTCACTAACGTGCAGTTCAGCAAATCACTTGTTTGTATGTCCTTTTCATCTTCAATAATAAATCCACCCCTTATGTATATACCTATGGGCTTCTGCATGTTTAACAGCTCTGTTAAATCAAAGCCTATATTATGAGGTCTTTCAAAGTGATGTTTAGAGACTGACATGTCATATTTATCTGGAGGGGAAAACATGAAGCAGTATTTATCAGCCTTCTGTAAAGCATAGAGATCTCTTGAAAGCAATCTTTGTTTCAAGATCTATTTTTTAAATACACTAATCTGAAGGTTTTTTTGTTTTAAAATGGGAAAATGTTGTCTTTCTGATCTGGATTCGTTTTGGTGGTTTTAGTGTTTCTTCCTCCTTCCTACTGCATCATTCGTAGCATTTGAAATAAAATTGTTACCCCATAACTTGACACAGCTGTAGTATCCTAGCTATGGGAAGAACTGCAGCACAGGATTTGTGCTACTTCATAAAGAACAGGAAGGAACAGCACTTTCTCCTTGCTCATCAGCAGCTAAGTAAATGTGTTTCTGAGGGAACAATATTTGCACATTACAGTGGTGGGGGTTTTTTCCTCTGATTCAGGAGCTCAGAGATGAACCAAGTTGATTTTAAATTCTAAGCCATCACCTGGCACCTTGCCACTCTACTCAAAACAACCTGTGCAAACAGTTTATTGAGTGATGAAGCTGAATCTGAAGTGCATGAAGAAAATCTCCTCTGCTACCTATTTATATGAGGCTGCCTGTGTGCAGATCTGCGAATCCATTCTGGGAAAATGCTACTATGCAGTGATATACTGTTTTTTTTTCCCAAAGTGCTATAGTAACTTCCCTCCCCCCGCCTCTATATTTACAGATAAAATATTGAAGCTTGCATTAGCTTAAAACTGAAATTTAGAATTTTTTTAGGATCATCTTCTGCTTAAATATTATGTGCAGATTGCTAAACACTGTGCTATTAGGATTCTTTTAGATCTAACAGCTGTCTTCTATAACACTAGCCATACAGTGTTATTTATGTTTGTGCTCCCTACCAGGAGCAGATGGAGTCTCCTAAGCAGCTTTGCTGCTTCTCAGCGTGGGAGGCCCAGGGAGTAATTGTTAGTAACTACTCATTTGCCCCACATCCTGTTCAGTCCTCCTACCTCTGGTCCGTGAGCACTGCCAAAGCACAGGCTCTGCTTGAGTCCTGCCACCGGAGTCAGCTTGGTGAGCGGTCTTTGTGATATGCAGTCCCTCCAGCCCACTGCTGCTGGCTGCACAGAGGGATGGCTTGGAGCTTGCAGGGAGCTGGGTGGTGGTGGATGAGGGCTAGGTGGCCAAGGCTCGGTCCAGGTGTGGCTTGGAGTAAGGTGCATAGCATGTTCTCTGAAACAAGCCTGCATACTGCTGCACCGCACCTCCACACAAAGCCTGAGGAAAGCTGCCACAGTATCTGTGTCTGTGCTACCTGCGCAAGCACTTCCCATCCTTCTGGGTACGTTTCAGGACAGCAGGGAACTGGGCTAACGTGGCAATACTGCCAGGAGAAGCAGAGATATCTCTTTTAGGTGGTTTGGGCTGAATGAAACATGCGGAGCCACATACTGGGAGGTTGCTCCCATTGTCCCCGGAGAAGTTTTTGCTCTGGGAGGGAATTTTCTCATTTAAAGGACATTAGAGTTGAGGCTGTGACTGGATACATAGGGGGTTCCCGCCTTTCCCAGAGTGCTTTATTTCTCTGTAACACCAGTGAGGGAAGGCTAACTCTTTCTTGGTATGTAAGACACTGATGGGTATAGCACAAAATACATGCAGTGGTCAAATACCATTTTTTTACAAAAAAAAAAAGAAAGTAATTTCTTGAGCTGATAACCAGTTTGTAAGTAGGTTGTGTACGGGACACTACTCAAACTGACAGTATGGGAAGAGAAAAAAAATTGGCTTTATTTTTCTTTTCT
Organism: Apaloderma vittatum; assembly: GCF_000703405.1. Lineage (NCBI taxonomy): Eukaryota > Metazoa > Chordata > Aves > Trogoniformes > Trogonidae > Apaloderma > Apaloderma vittatum. Next base: position 96,065 of record NW_009698489.1, on the reverse strand, counting down.
AACAGTTTATGATGAATCTGTTTAAGACAAGAAGTTAAAATGTATGCATTAGATTTTTTTTCTGCAACTCAAAGCCTCCCCTCAAAACAGTGGGATAATGCATTCCCACTGCAAAGCTGTCAGTGTTTTGGTTTTTTATGATATTCAGAATCCATGAAGGGATGCTGCTCCCTTGAACCCCTCAGTGGCTAGTTACATGAGAAATCATGTCCTCCTCTGTTCATGATTATTTATTGATTAGAGTACTATGTACTGAATTGTAAATTACCTCTTGGAGGGCTTGAATGCCATATCATTTATTTACAGCCTTAAAATAGAGCAATAAATCTGAAACGATGTATCTGCCTAGTCTCACCTTCCATTTCTAAATTTTAAAGCAGTTAGTTTTGGTAATGGTAGACTATACTTATTTTTATAGTTCAAAAGCTTTTTGGCTAAGAGTAAACAGGACATTTAGACTGAGTTGTAACTAAATTTGGCTTTTCATGCTAAGTGGGGGCACACTTTGGGCTACAATTTAAAAACACACAAGCAAAGCTTTTGTAATGTTTCATTATCTATTCATGTCTCATATTAAGGAGTTTTTCCATACTGTTATCCAGGTTTGACATGACCCACAGTCACTTCCACTCTCTTAGTACACTTCTGATGCTTTAATTTAAATGTCTCTCATGAATTAAATCTTTGAGAATTCGTTTGAGCCTATCATGAAAAAAAATATCTTGCCACCATAATGAGTTAGAGTCTTTTAAAGCTTAAATTACATGTTTCCTTGGGCACATTTTAGGAGTAACAAGTATTTTCTCTAGAGTTCAGGAGAAATATGACCTGAATGATTTAGATGACCAGGAGCAGCAGAACAGGCTCTGTGTGTGTAAATGGTTTTATGCCCACTTGTGGTTTAGGAATTTATTGCAAGTGTTTTCAACAACCTGATTTAGAGTGCATGTTAGAGAATCTTGATGAAACATTAACTAATGGTTTAACAGAGCACAACTGCATCATTTTATACCACTGATCCCTATTAATGAATGCATGATAAGCATATTTATACGGTATTTGCCCTGAAGTATTAATAGTAAAAATAATGATCAGTCTGTACAAACGATATTATCTCTCCTCATAGTTCAAGTGAGCGTGCTTATAATAAAGCCCTACCGTAAATGCCTTTTGGTTTGGGTTTTTGCTTTGTTTTGGTTTTAAATCAGTAAGCAAAATGTAAATTTACCCTGAATTTTCATTGTTCTAGCAACATTAAAAGGCATATGAGTATGTTGCCTTGTCGGAAGGCCATCTTTAACCAGGGCCAGCCACTCCCACGGACTTGAGATGTTTTTGGAAATGCCGGTGTCGTTTCTCAACCAGACCCCAGCTCCTTGGTGAGGATCTGTCCCCAGGGTAGCCTACAGCAGGAAACTGGTGCAGATGTTGTTCTGCTGTAGGCAAACTGGTTTTTCCTGAGCATTTTGGGTCAAGAAAGAGCGATAATTATATATGTTGACTAAAACAAACTATCCCACAGTAGCTAAAAAGAAAGCCACAGCTCAGCTGTTTTAAAATTGTAATAATGGTTTTAATCCTATCTTATAGATCTGTAGTCATAATACCATTAGCTAAATCAACTTGCCCTTGTGCAAATTTTGTTATTATCTATATTCCTTAAAATTTGAGAAGAGGTATATATTTCAATTGTCTTAGTCTGGAATTACAAATGTCTGGGGTTTTGGTGGGTTTTTTATTTTTTTTTGGCACAAGTTTTGTGAAGAGAAGAAATTAATATAATATTTTTTAAAATATATTTTAAATAAGAGTATAATACACTGTAAAAGATTGATAATGAATAATTAAATATTAAATAATTTATTCACAATATTTTTTTTTCCTAAAGGAAGGAAAAATGCTTGGTTTAAATTCTATCAGAAATAATAGAACAAAGGCAAACAAGAGGACAATCACGACATTCAGTGCAGAACAAAAGCAGTTATAGAGTCCCCATGAGAAAATAATTTCACCAAAAGGCACTGTGTTGAAACACAGATGCAGTAGAAGAGAAACATAATGTTGATATTTCAGGAGAGCCAGGTGCAGGAATGAAAATAGCTTTATTTATATCATTGGCTTTGATTATCTTGTTCATTGTGTAGAAACCTACAAAAGCTAAATCACGTGAAAATTGCTCAGTTCTAGCCTTTTCTAGGGATTTTTTCCTATGATGTATATTATAGATCCATCTTGACAAAAAAAAAAATATTGTTTCTGAAAGTTCAGAAGAAATTTTCATCTGCACTAGTTTGTTCCCTTGAGTTTTAATACTAAATGTACCACTTCCTTTTCCCTTTCTCAAATTGTGCAAAAGAATTCAGGATTAAGTACTCCCCAACTTTAATTGTCTAAATCTATTTCTCTTTTTAAGCCCTTCATCTTGAGGTTGATTCAGGCTTTAAAGAGAACTCATGGTATTCTTAACAAAGCTATAAGTAGGCAAACATCCAAAGTAGAAGAATTTCAAGTGAAGCCTGTGTATCAGCTTCATCAAAGTGTCCAAAGATTGAAAATTGAACCACTTCTCCCTTTAGTACTTGTTCTTCCAGACTTCAGGCATCTATCATAGTTATGTCGCATTCTCAGAGCGCTGAAGCTGTTGTGAGAGGCTAGCAATTTGCCCATGATGGTACATTCCAAGTTAATGTCTACTGTTAAATGAGTTTAGGATTGGATTGCTTAGGGTTGCGTTAACACAACGCATGATCTAACCTAGGGTATGTTGCCACCATGCACAACTACAGTGCTACTCTTGAATATGTTCTGCAAGTGCATGTAGTCTAGGTGACATTACAAAGCAACCTTTACAATCAAACAAATGTATCCAGTTTAAGAAGGCCTTCAGTTTTTTAATCCACTTGAAGCAGTAAAAAGATTGTATTTTAACCCCTGTCTCGTAGAAAGACATTGACCCAGATCTCTGTTTGCTGCCTTTTGGTGGGAAGGCAATTAGTAAGGACTTAAATCAATGGAGTGGGTTTGGAGATGTCTATGACCATGATCAAAGAAAAGGGAACCTGGAAAACCAGATATCTAGCATTTACTGGACAGAAAACAGGTATGTCTCAGGCTTTTACAGAAGTTAATTTATCTGCATGTGTGCAAATTAAGGATATGAGGTTACTGCATTCAGAAATGAGGAACTGGAAAAAATGTTGGTGCCTGATATTTTGCTCTCTCTTCTGTCTGGCTTGAGTAGGTCTTTCCTGCATCTCTCTTCTTACTATCTATATGATTGAAAGAAGTAATACAGACTTCTAGATGGTTAGACTCTTTATGAACATCTAGCTTTACCTGATGTGAACATGAGCGTCCTTACAGATCCCTATTCACTGCTGATCCCTATTCACTGCTGATCCCTATCGCTCTTGCATTGTGTGCACCTGGGGTAAGCTTCACCTACCTAACAAACAACATGAGTGTCAACAGGGCCAGGACCCACAGTGACAATGACCCGTTTAGAAGGGAAACCAGAAACAGAGGTGACTTGGTAAAAGATCAGCTACAGGTGGCAGAGCTGGCAACTCAGCTCACCTCTGTTGACTCCTACTTCAGTGTGTTTATAGTCCAGATAGTCAATCCTTTTTATGTGTTGTGGGAATCTTGGTGTATCCAGTTGAAAGCTGGCAACAGGAGGGGTGTATAAAACCTAAGAAAAACAGCCCACAGAAGTAATTCTTAAGTCCTCTGGGACATATGGGCTGTAAGAACAAGCTGTGTCCATGGACTACGTTACTGAATCCCCTTGAAACTCTTGTCTGAGCATACATCTGTATGTTCGTTTGTTTGTTATTTTATACACTTGCTCTTATTATTTTCACCCAGACTAGCACAGTATATAAAATGTGCTCTTTTCCTTGCAGCATTTCAGCATTTCTCTTAGCAGAAGAAATAAAAATGCAATTTATTATGTGTGACGTTTGCCTAAACTTTTCATCTATAGTAATCTCAACATGTAGAAATGATATCAAGAAAATGAGCCATACTTTGCCTGTGTTAGTCCTGCATAAATCTAGAGAAGCTCCGTGTGGGCCCATTGCAGGTTTAAAATGTTGCAGGTGATCGCAAGATGCATCCCATGGCTCCCTTTTGTAATGATATTCTAAACTTGTGTAAATTTGCATCTTTATGTGCTCTAAGCAGGCATTTGTATGCAATAATGCTGCACAGCCTTGACTTTTCTGGAGTGAAAAAAATAAGGACTTATTTAACCAGAAATACATGGAAGAGGGTGGCAATAATTTATATTGTGTAAATTTGAAGAATTCATCATTTTGGCTGGTTAGTGCTACTGGTAAAACAGTATTTTTAGTGTTTTAGGGGACCTGGGTGCTCACATTTCAGAGACCATATAGGTAAGCAAATAGAATTTTAGGTCATTAGTGTCAAAGGTGTATATATTTAACTACTTATTTATTGTCTAAAACTGTTGTGCCAGTTGTGGCAGAAATTGGTGGAAAACAAGTTTCACTGAATATTGTGTGGACAGTGACAATGTGAATCACAGTATGTCCTTGACATCATATTCTAAGGGAGACATGTACGTTTTTATAATAAAATATCCCATTACAGACAGGTGGCACTGAGATGAAACCATCTACTCTGCGTGTAAATATATATATATTTACAAAAATAAAGTATCTTTTGACCTTTCAGATGTTCAGCTTAATTCAGTAGATATATTTCTAGTGAAATGGGATTTTTTTTTTGTCTGGAATTATAGACTGATTCAGTGAGTTTTCTGGATGACTAACTGCATCTCCAGATGCGGATATATCTGTGGCGAGCTTTCACTTGGCCAACTTCATCTTAGGTTCTGCCACTGATGGGGATAAGTGTGCAAGAGCAATAGCCACAAGGGGAAACTGTAATGTCTTATTCCTTGTATTAAAGAAAAACCCCATGTGTATATAAAAATCAATATATTTAAATAAGTATTATTTTATATATATTATTTTAAGAAAATTGTGGATTGGCTTGTTGTGGTTTTTCTGGTTGGTTGGTTTTTGTGGGTTTATTTTGTTTTGTTTTTACTTTCCTCACAATGTCTTCCTTGGTTTCTCTCATCTGGTTTGGTTTGTGTCAACACGTGCACTCTCTGTCAGCACCAGATTTCCAAAAATGAATTTCCAAAATGAATTAGCAAACACTTCTTCATGATATTGCTTTTGTCTGGATTAGGATCTGTCTTGCCCTTGTTAGCTATCTGGGGGAGCTACTGCTTAGCTTCCCCCCTTCCCCTTCTAGGATAAATTCAGAAACCCATTCTTTATTGTGCAGATTTGTGCTGTAACTAGACCAGCAGATAAGCTAGTTTTCAACTTTCTCCTAAGCCTCAGTTAAACAATACGCAAAGGATAAAAAAGACATCTAATTTGCTCTGGAAGGAATCACTCTATTGTTGAACTTGTTTATTCGGATCTGGATTCATGTGACTGTAAAAGCTGCCTTTTTACTTTTTTTAAAATAGCTTTTGTTTCACTATTACCGAAATGACATGGTGCATTTGTCAGAAAGCTCTTCAAAGACTTTAATTTAAATGGGCTGTAATACTGCATCAGAAACACTTACTGAAATCTGAAGTGATTTTTTCCACATCCTCTTCTATGTTCCAGTCTGCTCACTTGCTTTGCCTTTCCCTAGTCACTCTTGCTTTTGATTTATTTTTTCTTTCTCCTTATTCTGAAAATGCTGAACAGAGTTAAATGAAAAATAAGGCACTTCTCATTTGTGGTGTTTAGGACTGTTCTCAATGCAGGTGGGCTGATTTTTAAACAGGAAATTGTACCTCCTCCTCTTTCCCTCCTCCCTTGCTAAGAACAAGAACTAAATAAAGATTTATTTAAGGAGTGTGATACCATGCCTAAGAGAAAATACCCTAGCTCAAATGCATTTTCAAAAGCTGAATACAAATGAAAGTGCATTCCAATTATTTCCCTCTTGATGCTAATGAAGTGAGAGAAGCTTTATCCTGACAGACAGTGCTCGACTGCCTGCTGCTCTTTCCAAATTGTTGCTCTGTCCTACCTTCTAGAGCTGCCTTCGGGCTGTCTGTGAAAGTTCACAGGCTGTAATTGTTTGGGTTATATATTAGTTTTCGGTTTACAAAAGAGACTAAGAACCTGAAAATTTCCATGATGCCTGATGACTTTAATAATCTATTAAAGATTTAGGGTAGTCTGTGCTTTACCTTAATTTTTCTGTGCTAATAAGAGGTAAAAGTCAATACTATCATGAATTTGCAATTGAATTTGGAGTGAATAATATGTTGGTAAGACAGAAATCAGTGTTGCCAGCAGAGGGCAAAAATAACACCTAATTTTTTGAGGCAATGTGACTGAGTAACTATAATGATGCTCTGGGGTTAGGAAGGCTGGCTGTGTTGCCCTGCAGTGCCACCTGTCCAAGCCTCTGAGGGCTGAGCTGTAAGCATCTTTCATTAGGCATTTAAAACCTTGGAGCTACTGGACATTTAAGTCTTGACATCTCTGAATTACAGTTTGTTTTCCGTTTACAGAGAACAACTTCACACTTCTGCTAAAACACACTGAAAACAATGGATTAGGAATACCCTCCCACACGATTACCAGCTTCTTTCATTTTAAGGTAAATAAAGTGTGATCCCAGACTGAAGAAGAGCTTCAAGTCACATCGATTTAATTCTCTTGCACTTGGCCTTGCAGAAACGCAGGATATAAATAGCTACAGCAGAGGTGTGCCCCTGGGGAGCCTTGGCTTGATGGCAGATATTTCCTGAGTCTTTGTTCATTCAATAGCTCCTCTAATCAGCATCCTGTTGCTAAGTTTCTTTCCTCCAGGTCTGTGTTTGATTTCCACAGTAAATTTCTTGCTTGTGATGCCCTCACTGGCTAGGAGGAGGACTTAGGAATAACAGCTCAACATAGGGAAGAGACATCTCACGCTGATGATATAATCACTTTGATAGTTTTCAGTAGTACTGGCCAAAAATTTGCAACTGAGGAAAACAGCAAATGTTTCTGAACTTCCAGACAGACTTCTCCTGCTAGCACTTAGGTTAATGAGTTTTTACTGGGAACTTGTCACAGATAAACGCCTGTGGCAGACAGGTGTGTTCAGGGATCAGAAAGGGTCGTCTGAGTTTTTCAGTTCTTGAGCTTTTTGCCAGTATCAGCTATAGTGAGAAACGAAAGACTTGTTACGTAGTTGTATCGGGATTTTTCAGGCTAAATGAGATCAGCAGTGCTTCATCTAAATTCCTGCTTAACATGTTAATTTACAGTTAAGAGAATGTCCAAGGGAATTTACCTCTGCTGTAAAAAGTATTAATTACTAATGTTTTTGCAGTGGCTAGATTCTACTTGCTCCTAATTCAGACACCTTCTTTCACTGCCTCAGAGTCTCTGCTTCCTTCTTCGGTCTTTACCTTTTGATTCTTGTACAATATTCTTAAAATACATTTCTGCAGTTGCAAACCATTCTGATGTTACCTTACTGAAAAAAAAAAAGAAAAAATAAGTGGTGTGACTGTCAAAGAGAAAAATCTTACCACTTAATGCAGTAAGTAAGATGGATTTTAATAACCTAAAGTACTGATATATCCTGTGTGGTTTTTTAATGGAAGTTTTATAAATTAAATAGCTTTCTACTCTTTACCTGTAAAGGTAAACACTGAATTTTCCTTCCCTTTTTCCCACAAATGTGGGGATGATTTTTTTTTTTTCCAAATACCTCAGCTGAATGAGTGCCCTTGGGAAACTAGTTTTGGGGCTGCAGCCGCCCAAAGACTAGCTGTAGTTGGATAGGTAAACATATAGCTCCAGAATTGGCACAAAGAACTATAAAATGCTTCTTAAATGCAAAATTTGCTATGAAATCAACAGAGCAATCATCAGTCATCGTGACAAATTCTAGACAATGTGCTTTGAAAAGTTAATCTCACTTACTAAATCTAGAGGAATGTAGAACTTGTCATGTTGGAGTAGACTCATTTCTCCATTTGGTTTTGTATCTCATATCAAAGCACATCATCAGACACTATAAACCCCTTGTGCCTGGCCCCATCTTGCCAAAGAACTTTGTATGACAACAGCTCTTACTATGGATTTTTTGTGTAATTGTGGGAGATCAAAAGCTCCTAAAGGTAACTATTGATGTCACTTAAAGCCTCCTACTCTCCTAAAGTTAATTCAAGGTGCTGTCAAGTGTAGGACAGTTACTCCCTGATGTGAAGACTATCTAAAATGAATCACAGAATCACACAATTGTTGAGGCTGGAAAAGACCTCTGAGATCATCAAGTCCAGCCTATGACTCAACACCATTGCAATGGCTAAACCATGGCACTAAGTGCCACATGAAGTGACACCACCACAGGTTTATAATAGAATTCTTCCTTCTTCCCTTACACAAAGATAGCGTGGCTTTCAAGCTTTTCCGTTTTCCTTTCTCTCTTTTTTTTGCTGCTATTTCATTGGAGCCCTAGTGCTTTGCTGCATGGAGATGTGCTGGTGGATGCTGGTGGCTCATGCCACTGCCCCTCCAGGCTTTGCCCCGTTTGTTTCTGGAATCAAATACTGTTACTTGCTGTTCCAAGGTTGTGCTCCAAGTTTTGGGTATTAAATGGTGCCCTGGAGCAACATACTGTGAAAAGCACCAATGCTCAAGTAGAATCTGTTAGAAAAGGAATAGACAAGGTAAGCCTGATGGAGAGAAAGGAATTATCTGAATGGCTGTGCAAGTGAAAACACTGTAAGCTTTGGGCTGAGGTTGGACTTGGTTTTTCACCATAGTAACCTGATTTTTTTTTCTTTGTTCTGTAGTATTTATAAAACATTAGGTGTTCTAGAGAGACAATATGCTTAGATGATCTGCTGCTTTCCATCACTTTTGCTTGCCATTTGCACCAAAAATGGGGCTTGGCTACAATAAAATGAAAATATGTTTGTGGGAAAGTATGTGGATGTTAGAGTTTTTTCAGCACAAACTTTTGATATGCTTATGGTCTGGAGGGGGTGGTGAAATGAAGGGAGCCATGGATTTTTACGTTGGGATGCATTTGCCTTTCAACGGTTCTATTTCCAGTAGTTAATTCTCCAGTATTGTTTGGGGTAATGTGAAGCAGATAAGCTCATATACAGCATAAGAAAATGAAAGTAATATCAAAATATCTGCCAGACATTTTAATCCTAACTAAAATTGAAGGAGGAAACAGAATGAATTAAATTCATCTTATAGTCTTGACTTATTCCCCATCAAGTGAGATTTTTCCATTCCAGAATTCCCCTTATTAGTTTCTAATCAGGCTTTCAGCCTTTATCCTGAGTGACAAGGCAAGGAGGAAAACATGTGCCAGTGTCTTGGGAGAATTTATTTAAAGTTCTTCTGAGCTGTGAAAGGGATTCATCATTGTCAGTATTGGCAACATGGCTGATCAGCACCCTGGTCAGTCTTGTCATCAGGAAGGAAATAATGTATGCCTATGTGACAGAGACAAGCACATAGAAATTACTTCACAGATAAATTATACTCACTTTAGCTATCTGTGTCTGTATGTACTCTAGCTCTTGTTTCACTAGGTTCTGGAGAAATAAAAATAACCACCATTCAATTTACTCTTTAATTTACTTCACCAAGTACTTGAGAGACAAGCCTGTGAGGAGGAGCATGCTGGCCTAGGGAAAAGGAATGCAGTTCTGGTTCCTAAACTATCTTCTTTTATACACTGTAAAGTTATGTCAGTTAATTTCAGGAGATGCAAAAGACACCGTAATAAGTAAGCCTCTCGTGTTAAGAGGTTTGGGATCTGCAAAGCATCCAGGATTCCAGGGGCTTATCTGAGCTTATCAGTGGTAGCTGACACTCTTTGATCTGCCAACTGAGCCAGGAATCACTTTGAAACAGGTGTCTGTATAAGGTTTTCCACTGCATTATGATTCTGGTCAGATTCAGGCTTCCACTGCACTTCCAATTTGATCTAAAAATACTTTTAGCTGATGTGTGCTATAAAACAGTCAGTTGTAGGTGAGGTGGTACTATCTTCCCTAATTGCAAGAGTCAATTATTTGTAATTTTTAAGATTGTGATAAATTGTGGTAAAACAATTCACCAATATATTTGAGTGCTTCTGACACAAGCGGAGGTTTTCCTTCCTGATCATAGATGACTGCAGAAAGTATTTCACACAGAAAGTATTTCACGCACAAAGGCAATTTCTTCCTCTGAAGGCCCCTCTCTCACCCCTTTCTTTTGCCTGTTGGAGGAAAAGAGCTGATGCGTGTTACAGAATAGCAGCTGGCTTTTGCAGTAAATCCCTCCCAGGCTCTTCCTACAGCCAAAAGGGTATGGCTATAGCAAATGTGCAGACAGTCCATCTTGGTTTCAGTGTAAGCTGAATCAGCCACCAGCTGGCTCCAAAATCTTTGAAGTTTTTTAAAGAGATAGTATAAGAGGATAGACAGAATATAAGTGGATCCTCTTAATTTTCTCAGTTGAGGCTCCTGTCCTCCTCTCATGTCCTTTGAGGCCCAAAATTTGGGAAAGAAGGTATCAGTTGCATGTTACTCCCTTCAAGTGCCCTTCTTTCTGTGTTTAGGTACTGCTTCTTTGGGTCCTGTGTGTGGTATATAGGTGAGCCCAACACACTGTAACACCTACTGCCTTGTCTGCATTGAAAACATTCAAGGAATAGGATTGAAGTGGGCTATCTAATTTAGAAATTTTAATAAAAACAAGGCTATCAGAAAATCAAATATGTTTGTCTTTCTTTTATTGTCGATTCCAATCGCAAACCAGCTGAACTCTTTACTGTATCACAGGATATTCAAATGTTCTTGAGTCTTTTAGAAAAATAGCAACAAAAGCTGATCTGAAGTTATTGACTTTAATTTCATTGGTATATCATAAGAGGCTATCAAGGAAATTAAGTAGTGACAGAGTGAGAACTAAATTTGTATGAGGGACTAGAAAAATTCCAATGTGCAAAGCTGTTTGAATAAATGGCCAGCTTCCAACATGACTGAAGCTCTGTAGCTGGTCTTTAAAGCTTCAACATAATTACTAGAGCTGCTAGTGCATGGAGGAGAAGAAGAGATTCTTTTATGATTCTTTTATTTTCTTTGAAGAAGGAATTTCCAGTTTATCAAACTGAAAATATTAATTGAAAACTATTTGACCTGATGTTGTTCTAATGAAATCGAGTTTTCCATTGATTTTGCCTATCTAGGACTGCATCTGTCCAGACTTCTAGGTATTATGGCTCCAAGACAACTTGGAAGCTGGATTTCCTGCAGATGCAATTTCTGTTCCCTTTCAAAAGGGAAAAGATGACACTTGAGGGAGGAAATTTTGAACAACTTAATCTTACACTTAAGAAAGACAATGCCAGTCACTCTATGATTAAGACTTTTATAGAGCACTTTCAAGAATATTTTTAGATCAAACTGAAAGTGCAAAGTGGGGGAGGAAGCTTGGATGATATTCACTTTTAAAGTGTTACACATGATTTGGAAAACAGGCCCACATGGAAGACTGGGCACAAGGATAAGCTAAACCTTAGCCATGAAGAATTGTACAAAAATGAAAGATGAATGTGGAAATGACCAATGCTTCCGTGATTTTTAGATTTTGGCCAATTTTTGATGAAAACAATACAACTGATAAACTTCCCTCTCAAGGATATTCCTTTTTCCTTGCTTTTTTCTACATTTTTTTTTCCTGCCAACAACATCTCTACATCTCTGTGAAAAGATAGGTTATAACAAGTGAAAGTAAGTCTTGAAAAGCAGTTTTGCTGGGCAAAAATAACTGGAACTGCTTACATGTATTGCTGGATTCTAAACTGCTTGTAACTCACAGCAAGAAAAACAGAGAACTTCCTGGTCAGCAACCCCAAACCACTGCCATTGCCCATTAGAATTTATTTCTGAAGAGAATTCATGTTAATTGACTCTCAGTGCGGAGCCCCTACTACTATATCTGGCTCCTATTCGGCGGGAAAAAAAGATATCTAGGCAACAAAATGCTTTGTACTGTTTCGCTCCAACTTTTAAAACAACAACCCAACAAGTAGCCTGAAGGTTGAAACTAATTGTGAGAAATCTTATCCCATCAACGCTTCTTCTGTGGAAGACAAAAGCTAGGAAAAATAGGGTCAAATACAGCATGTCTTCTGCTATCCATAACTGTGAATTCCTGGGGAGTGACTCAATATAAATAGATTTTTTTATATATAAAGTGTGGTGGCTATATGGATCAGCAGAAAAGGGTTTCTCCTTTCCCTGTTAAAGAACAAATGGCCATTTTTTTTTTCCCATCAGCTCCTGGATGCCTCAGATTTCTCTCTTAAAGCATCATTTACACAGTGTTTCAATTGTCTGCCAGGAATTTGGTGAGAAGCTAGTTAAAGGAAAATGAAGAGCAATTGCAGTTTTGCCTGCTGATGTGGTCACAGGCCCTGCTCTGTCATACTTATGGGTTTTTCTTTTACTATGGTAAGCCTGAGCAAGTGATAAAGGGGAACTGGTGTTAATGTCTGCCTGCCATTGTGCCTGCAAAGACGTTGCTTTGGTGCATCTTTGCTGACAAGTGTTTTTTCTTCAGCAATTTAGCTTTTGAGTGTTCAACAGGGTGCATCCTAAACAGCATAAATCTGCAGTGGGGCATAATACTGGAAAGCCTAGCTAATGCTTCCCCACCTCATATTAAGCATCAGAAATCAACAATCACTTAAAATAGGTGCAGGAATATTTGTTTGTGACTTTATACCTGACTTCACCTTTGCCTCATCATCACTTAATTTTATCTTGCAGTCACAGACTACTGGACGTTGTTAACTGTTGATGTCAATAATGTCTTATGACATATAAATGGCTTCATGGTGTTTCTGATCACTTTGGATAGGTGTGCTGGTGCTGGCTGGGATTCTGAATTTGTGCTGAAAACAGTGTTAATAACACAGAGATGTTTTAGATATAGCTGAGCAGCGTGTACACATATTCAAGGTCTCTTCTGCTTCTTACCACACCAGTGAGGAAGCTGGGGCTGCACACTTAGTTGGGAGGGGACACATCTGGGACAGCTGACCCAACTGACCACAGCGGTATTCCAGACCATATGGCGTAATGCCCAGCATATAAATCTGGGGAAAGAAGGAGGCTGGATGTCAGGAGTGAAGGCGTTTGTCTTCCCAAGTTACTGTTGTGTGTAATGGAGACCTGCTGCCCTGGGAATGGCTGAACACCTGCCTGCTGATGGGGAGTGGTGAATTAATTCCTTATTTTCCTTTGTTTGCCTACACAGCTTTAGCTTTACCTATTAAGCTACCTCTAGCTCAACTCATGATTTTCTCTCTTACACCATTCTGATGCTCATCCCCATCCCACAAGGTGGGAGTGAGCAAGCAGCTGCGTTAGGCTTAGTTTCCAGCTGGGACTAAACCACGATAGCAGGATTAATCTTTCCTGAGGTTAGGCAATTGATTGTAACCGTTCATCCTGCATCATCCCAAAGACAAATCATCCTGTTCCAAGGTGACATCTTAAATCCTTTGCCTTCTGAAGGGCTCAATCACTGGCCTTTGACTACAGAAGCAGCAAAGCGACTTGATTAGATTAATTAGATGCCTCAACTGAGTGTACTGAAGTTAGGAAAGATGAATTCTATCCCTCTAGGATAAAAGCAATTTTCATGAATGGCAAACACAAATGATTCCACAAATTCAAATCTGCATATTGGAAAATACAAGTAATACTGAATGGTAAAGTCTTCATCTATTTTTAATTGAAAGTACAGATTAAGTATATCCAACACCTGAGGGAAATATGTATTTATTGTATGGTTTTATTGAGTCCTGGAAGACTACTGAGTAAAAGTACAGAAGGTGATGCATTTTCTTCCGTGGGTGATTCTCTCATACATATAGTGTGGCTGGACTTGTTAAGGACTGCAAATCTTCGTGCACATCTCAGAATCAGAGCGTTTCCCAGGAAAGGGGAAGGTCACCTTCTTCAAGCTGCAACTGCAACTAACTACTGTGGAGTCCAGTAATTCATAACTAAGTCATGTCCAAAACTACTAATCTCTTCTACTGTGAATACAAAAATCAGAGCTTCTTTTATTAAGTTAGGAATGGAAAATAGAAAAATCAGAGCTGCTTTTATTAAACAAAGAATGGAAAATGCAAAAATCGGAGCTGCTTTTATAAAGCCAAGAATGGAAAACCTTTCCAGAAAGCCCATTTAACGTTAAGGCAGATGATAATGTATTTCTGTGTTTTCTCTGAGCTGAAATGAGTAATAATTTACAAATATATACACTTCCAATTAAGAAATAATCTATTTATGTCCAAAATTTGTGGTCTTGCTATTTTTAATCTGCTTGCTTTTGCTCTTTGCATTTAAATGGCCACATTTTAGGTGTTGGGTTATTTTTAAATATATATATATATATGTAACATAGATAACCACAGAAAGACAAATTCTAATGCAAATATTCTCTCCTAGCTCTTTTTGACTCATAGCACACAGCACAACTGTGATTCCATGGTGAAGTGTGTTAGAAATCCCCAAGCTGCCTTCAAGCAGTCAGCTGTATCAACGTGGCACAGTACAACATCATGAAACAGAGCTAGTGCAGGGCCCCAAAGCCATGTATCTGCACTACCTATTTTACAGCCATCATTTTCAGGTTGAAAGAACCCCACTGGCACCAGTGTGGGGATCTGGGCACCATGCTCCATTGCTTGCTGTAGTTACTATTTAGTTGGTGCAAGGCTGGGGAGCCGCCCAGGTCCCCCAGCGCTGTATGTACTCCAGGCCTGGGTGACTGCTGCAGCAGCTAAAGCCATGGACTGAATTACAAATTTAATGATTTACTACAAAATTTTAATCTGTGGTGTGCTGCAGTCAGATTTACATATGTGACTCTGTGAATTGTGATACAGCTGGTTGCCACATGAACATATTACAGTGCTGACTAAATATAGAAGAACCATTAAAGTTCTATCTATGGTTTCTGTTAGAATCTGCTTAGAAAACACCCCCAAAAAATGTGTTAACAAAAAAAAAATCTGAGCATGCAATTTATTTACATGCTTTGCATTCCTTAGAGGAAGTAAAAATCACTGAATGATATTCGCGTTACTAATAACTCGGTCAGCACTGCCATATCTGCATAAAGACACATGGATAGAAAGACACTAAGAAAATAAAGATAGCAAAATTTCAGTCATATATTCAAATGTTTATATGTTAGTTGGCCCTATTTGATTCAAACAAGATGGAAATGAGCTATTTTTCAATTGTTGGGGGTTTTGTTTGTTTTCTGAGTGTTTTTTTTAAGGCTAGGCATTATTTTCATTCTCCGAGTTTCTCTAGGAAACCAAAATCTTAACTTTTGAAACTGTGCAGTGCAAAAAAAGGAAATCAAAGTAAAATCAGCTCCTTCATTTTGTAGCACTGAACTTCCATTGCTTCTTTTAGTGCCACAGCACTGCAGCTATAAAGGAAAGCAACCATACAGTACACTTGGTACTGGTCACAAGAAATAATTCCTAGTGAAAAAGATCATAATGTGGTCAGGTCTTAATTTGTTTTTTGAGGCCAGAAGAGGGGTGATCCAAGCCTCCTTCCCCTTGTCTGATGTAGCAGCAGCAGCTGGACAGTAGAAAGGAGACACTTAATAGTCTGGATTAACTTCAGGCTTGATGGTGATGTCTATGTATGCCTTGTGCATATGGGTGTAGTGCTTATCACTAACTTCAGCAGTAGAAAGACTGAAAGCCCCCTGAAACACGTGGGTTTTTTATTAAAGTTAATGCTGTATTCTTACGTGTGTTGTATGAAACTGTATGGAAGAGGCCAGGCTCTTTCTACTATTTTACAGAAATGGCACAAAGGATGAGGAAACACAACAAATACTTCATTTTGATGTAACATTTATTCATCTCCAAATCCATGGACAGAGTTTAGCTGAGAGGCAGATTTAATTACCTCTATCAGTAAGCCCAGTATCCAGACTTTAAGGCATTCACTGCTCCTGGTGGAAGGCTGAGGGTCTTACTGAAAGCACTGTTTTTCGAAAAGGGTATTTTCTACAGTCTTGGGAGCTCCAAGATAAACCCTAGGATTTTGAGCAGTTAATTTTCCTCCTACTTTTGGAGGCCAACAGATTGAATTCACGTCTGGCAGTGGAGAAGGGCAATATCCAACTGGGAGCACAAAAATGTACAGAGGACAGAGAAACTGGAGAGAATAGAGAGAGAAAGGGAAGATGTCATTTTCTGCTTCCCTCTTCCTCTGTTTGATTTTTGAAAGTTCTTCAGTGCTGCCTCACAGGGAACTTCTGTAACACCTGACCGGGGAGGCAAAGAATGACCCTGTGAGACTTTTCATCTAAGCATAAAGATGGTAGGCACAGAGTTTGAAAGGGAATGATACTACTTGTACCAAGAACATTGCTAGGGCCAGGGGACCAGAAGCTTTGTTGCTTCACTAAACTGTACTGCAGGGAGAGACACAGCATTTGCCTCTCATCCTTTCTTCCACCCGTTCCTAGGCGAGCTCAGCTCACAGTATCTTGCTACACCTCTGTGTCATCAGGTCACTTGGTAGAGCACTCGCAACATCTACAGGTGAACTGTGCTGCTGCATGAGTCAGCTTTAACTTGTACAAGTGATTGTAATAGGAGGTTTCCTCCTCACTTGAGAGGAAGCAAGGTTCCGTGACTGACTCATGGACTTTCTAAAGGATGATTTTGCTGCAGCAGTACACTACCAGGTGATACAGCTACATCGCTTTCTCTCGGGCTGACCTCAGGTTCAACACCATCCGGCTTGAGGAAAGGTCAGGCTGACCTGACAAACAGCAACTAATGGACCCCTTACTTAACTTCTGCATCAAGCCCATTGCTTATTTCTGCTGGAGCCATAAAGAGAAAGATACCTGATTTACAAGTGGTGTCATAGGAAAAGACAGTGGCAGAACATCTGCTCCTCTTGCAAAGCTGTGGCTATAGGGAGTCTTAGTCTATTTTCTCCTATTTTAAGATACACCAGCAACAACAGGGAGTGGCTCTCTTGGATGACGGTGGACAAGGGACTTTGGTGTGTGGAAAGCTGTGGCATTGTTTCAAAGAAGATGTTGGAAAAATAGGAGGAGTTCGAGGAGCTACAAGAATGCTTATCCTTCTGACAAGCGATTAGGCAGGCTCCAACTTTTTAGTTTAACCAAAATAAAAATTATAGATACTAAACTACAGATTGCTCTTTTATTCATCAGGAAAAAGTCATTAGTAAGGCTTAAGTTTTTGAAGCTGGATACATTCAGTGAGAAATGCAATAATTTGTTGGGGTTTTTTGCTTTTGAGAGGAGAAAATAATTGTGCACAGACACAGCTTCTCATGGACCTCAGTTGATAAAAGCTGTCTAGCATCGCTATCTTTATGCTACCAGTCCAGATGACACAGGTGCAATTGATATTACCTTGTGGCAAGAGAAAGCCCAAAATTACCTTCCTCCATACCTTATTTTCTGTTTCTTTTTTTTTCTATTAATTGTTTGTTTGGAGTATATTCTTGTATTTTTTTGCAAAAAATATCCCTATGTGGCCCATTCAAGGTGAGAGTGTCTGACCATGTTTTTCAGTGCATGTTCTGGCTCTCATTAGTGCACTCTGACTCGGTTGTACAACTTCTGAAATATCCTCAGGGGTCTGCAAAAATGTTTTGCTGTAATGTCGTGGTCATAGGGCAGCAACACTCTGTTTTTCCAGGTGGGTTGATCAGAGTTGTAGTGCCATCCCTGTGAACTGAACTCAGACTTACTGCTTTAGCTTGCTTTACTGACCCTCTCACTTTGATCTTCTATTTTATACTTAGTGTAGCTACTGAAGTCAATACAGAGCTTCAGCCTGAGAAATGGTTTCAGTGTGGAAACAGAGTTCTTTACTCAGAATATAAAAGTGTAGACTCATTTAGCTGCCTCCTGAAGGTGGGAGGGGAGGAGAAAGAAAAGGAAAAAAAAGAAAATTAAAAGAAAGTATATTTTGCAAATGCAGTACTGCAGAGCAAGTCCATTGGGCTATCAGTGTTGTTAGCTGGAATGTACCAGGTTTGAAAACAAGCAGTGTATGTTGGTATGAGGCCAATGCAGAATATGATCTGACAGAAATATATTGTTTTGAGGAAGAAAACAATATCTAGGAATTGGAAGCTACTGCCATCTAACGTTTATCTGACGTCATCTTTCCATGGTACGCATTGTTTGGTGTTAGCAGTGGGCATCTTGTTTCTGCTGTCTCCATCAATGCTGTCATACTAGAAGTCACTTTATATTTTTTATCTTTCAGATTGAAAGGCAGCTTTAAGAATACTTTAGAATTACTTTTTTAAGAGCAGCCGAGTGCTAACAAGATGCAGAGGTTTTGTACTTTCAATTTTTGTAAACTTCATGCTAAGATGGAGCCATATTTGGATAGCTTTGATTTTCCTTTTCCACAAACAACTCTATGCAAAATACGGAGTCTGAGAACTGTCTGCACTCTGGGTTGGATTCTTACTAATTGTCTGTATGGCTGCCTTTAATACATTTACCAATAGCATCAAGAAATAAACGTGAATATTATTCTCTTGTACTTCTATAGTAAAAAACCAATGTAGCTTCCTCTTAATCTTCACCAAGTTTCTGGCTCACAACCCTATCATGAACCTCCCATTTTTTCTTGTATTTAAAATTTTTTTGTGTTTGTGTCACCAGCTTTCTGCTATAATGATGGGCTGACTTTCTCTTGAAATGCCTTTTTTTCAGGTAGTTTACCTACGAATCCTTACTTTTTTCACCACTAGTTTCATCTGTCCTATTACTTTGGCTCCTATAAAGGTTGAAAGCAAGCATACAACCTTGAAAATGAACCTAGACATTCCAAACGTTGAATCCATCCAGCCAGCAGAGTGATTTAAAATACTTAAAATATCCACAGTTTGTTTCAGTTTGCCTTGTTGTTTTCAAATTCTGATAAGAACAAGGTAGGCAGTCAGATTGGGTGTCAATCTGCTGTATCATTTGAATAACTATCACCCACATCTCTCCATAAATGTGTGTGCTATTTTTATCCATATGGAGTAACATGTTCATATGTATTGCATGTATAATATGCTGCTCATAATGGATTTTTTTTTTGTTCTTGTCTGCTGGCTTGAAATCTAGTGGGAGCATAGGTAGTCTCATGAGTTTCCTGTGCATCTCATTTAAACTGCAGAGAGTAACAGAAATACTAAGTGGTGAGAAATAATGGCAAAGAACAAAAAAGTCAGGGGAAAGTTTATAATAATCAGGTCAGCTCAGCAAGTATGTCTAGATCAGCTGAGATGCCTTACAAAAAGCAGTGGTCATAATCTTTAATCAACAGTGAATTTATATTAAAAAAATGCTAATATTAGCTGAAGGGAAGGAAGTAAAGGTAAGATACCTGTCTCATCTTTGCTGGAGATTATGTTATTTCATGCAGGGAAAAGAACATTTTGCAAACTTTTCTTCAAATTTAATAAAGTCGCATAAAAATATCCTCGGGATCTGCCAGCTCAGGGCAGAATTTGTTGCCATGTACATTAAGCAATGGGAGTATTTGTTTCAGAATTGTAGTTTGTTTAGCTTTGGAGCACTTTATATGTGATAATTAGTTATCAGGATTAGTTAACCTGTCTTTTATTCAAACAAAAAGAGTTGTATGTAGAAACAGAAGAGACCAATCTGAGAGATATTTATGTTTTGAACATAAAAGCCAAGGTAGATACCTTCTTGCTTTTTGTCAACATATTTGCAAAGATGTAAATTTAAACCCTTAAAGTATTCGGATTTTTTAAAACATATGTGAAGTTGCTGGAGATTTTTATAGAAATAAAGACACAAGTTCATTCTTGGAGCTCATAGCTTGTATACATTTTGTATTGTCAAAGAAGATTAATTATTCAAGGTCAGTAGCAATATTGGAATAGCAGCTGGTGACATATAGCCTTGCAGGCTTTTGCATTTGTGGTTCCTTCCAGAAATGTGTACCCAAGTATAAAATGAACACATGTTCACAAACTCAACCTTATAATCTATATATTTGATTGAAGCTATGAAAAGGCTATTTACTAGGTTAGTTGTTGCCTCTGTGTTTATGATCAAAACATAGTACTTGACTGGTCTCAAAGAGGTGTTTGAGAGGGAACATGAGAAGATCATTTTGGAAGTGTAACGACTGTGCATTTACCCTGTCCTAGAGGAACAGATTCACTTGGTACTACTTAGGTGCCCAATTTGTCTTGAGAATTTGGAGATTTTGATGATAGGGTATAAATTCGGGGTACTAAGCCATGAAAACGGTTCTATGATTCTATGATCAGAAAGATGGTGATGCAGGAGACCCAACCTATAGGCCTAAGGGAAGATGACAGTTCCCTGAAGACCCAACAACAAGTGAGAGAGTTGGCCCCAGGCTCAGCCCACCTTGTTCTAAAGCCCTTGACTTGGAGAAGATGTTGCTGCACCCACGGAAGAGGAAGGCAAGTGTGTGGAGGCGCACCCTTTGCCTGCATGCAGCACTGCATGTGTGGGCTGCACCCATGTCACCAAAGCAGGCAAAGACCTGGGTCCAAAATAAGGCCCAGGCACACCCAGAAAGGCCCTGCCCAACCAGGGGTGCCTTGAAACTACAGCCAGACAGCTCCTGGGTTTCAAAGGGGGGCCTATAGTGAATAACTAAAAACTCAGTCCAATCCCATGACTACTCACATACTGGTTCTCAGCTGAGTTACAAATTGCCCTCTGAGAGTAGGTAGGTATGTTAGGAATACTGACCTCGGTCAGCATTTGCAAGACAGTTCCCCAAAGTTTTTGAATCTGTAAGATAACTGATGTTTTGTCTGGTGTTCAAGGGGTGTGTGTGTGGCATGCTTATTTCTATATCCTGAATTTTACTATTGTGTGAAGCTTCTGTCAAGACATGAGTATGTGTCAAAGTTCAAGTCAAGTGATTTAAACTTGAATTGGGTTTGCTATTCCACTGATTTTATTTATTTATTTATTTAACCTCTGGGTGTCAAGAGAAAATGAAAGCAAAAAAGAAAATGCAAAAATTTATCAAGTATACAGAGAAGGAAGACATTTGCAACTCATCCAGTTAGTCTCCAGATCTATTCACACCCTTCACATCAGCTGAAGATCAAGAGCAACTGACAAGGCTGGAAAAGTATCTTCAGACAGGCAATAGTTTACACTGATACAGGCAGTTCTGCAGCTTGACAGGCTGGGAGCTAAGGAAGTTTTGAGGGGAAGCACAGGCTTGCCTCCATAAAACCCCTACCATAGACCCTACATTTATGGTATTTTGTTACTTGTGCAGCTCAAAAGGTGAGGTAAACATGGGTGGGGTTTTTTTTCTGCAGTAAGGCCAGCTTTTGCCTCCACTGAAGAACAAGACTCACTGCATCCATGTCTCTCTTTTCTGGCTTTGGCTTCTGATTGCTTTACCAATCTTTTGAAGGATGTAATAGAACTAGAGTAAGTACCAGGCTGAAAACAATGAAATTATTTGGGTGAGGAGAATAGAGATATGGATTTTCAAAGTGCAGAGAAGCAATGAAATAAAAGCTGGAGGGGGAGCTTTGGAGGAGTTTTCAGTTCTTGCAGTTGGAAGGAATCCTCCCTGCTGAAGCAAGAACTTCAATCACCCATTACCTAGTGTCATGTTCTGCTTTAACAGGTCTGTGACAGCTTTCTAAGGACTGGGTATAGCAGTGAGACTGAACTATGCCCAGATGTCTTACCTTCTCCTCAGATATCCATCACTCTCCACTCTTGAAAGTTACAGTGCCTCCCTTAACTTATTCAGTGTAATAATTACATGTGGATCTAAAGTCTGCTTTGCTAAAAGGTTCTGTCAACAGCAGAGTTGGAAAAATTAAAATTTAAGGAGTGGGGATTATTTCTGTTCTTGGATATCATATACAAATTATCTACAAAGACCTAGTGAGATAGGAAGACGCTGTTATAAATTGACATTTCTGGAACCTTGCACCTATGGGCTGGGGTGCTGCCCCTGGGGTAAGGCCATGCATTTTCAGCTTTCTAAAGCCTTCTTTTTCTCTCCTTCTCTTCTAATTTTTCCGGTGTTTTAAATTGCTAATATTTCAGAAGTGCTTATCTCAAGCTTCACTTGTCCTGGAAATTTAATTTCACAAGATAACTCTACTGTAGAGCCAATCGAAGTGGAAGCCAGTAAGGTACTTCTATGATATATAGATGTTTGGACTGCTCAGGAATATTCAACTGTAAGTCCTATCTGAGTTAACAGATAGGCTTTAATTAAAAAAGCTCTAGTGTTGGGGCCTGTGCTTGAGAGGCAGAAGGTTTCAGGGACATGTTGGAAGATAAGAGTTAGCTTAACCAGGAACAGAGCATAAAGTATGGGGAAAATAGCTAGATAGATAATGTAAGATGGGGTATCTGTATACTAGTTCTTGAAGAGATTTTTATACCATTTTGTGGAAAGTGCAAAAGATTATGGAGAAAGGAACAAGAAATTATTTCAGTAACTCAGAAGTTGTGCTGAGACTGTTCATGTGGTGAGCTCACGGTAAGGACTAGAAAAACTCTTCAGTCACTAGTACAGGAAAGTGAACGCTTCACTAAGGGAGACTTCAGAGACATTGAGTCTCTGGGATACTTTGAGAGCAAGTCTGCAGAATTAATTTCATGTGAACAAACACAGAACAGGTAAGTCCCTAAGCATAACACTTTTTAAATAGACTTGTGGAAGGACAGTCTGGTGCTAGCTCCCACATCAATCCTAGTGATGTCCCATGCTCTTCTGGCCTGAGATACTCATGGAGAAAGCATGGCCTGTGCAATACCTGACTTGCTAATTGATATCAAATAACGGCTATATTATTTTCTTGTGATTCAGTGTGCTATGTGAGCGATCCCCTATCTTGCCATCAAGGTAAAATTACTTTCTATTCTGTGAAGTACAAGGCTGCTATAGGGACTGTGTTAAAGTGATGCTCTACTCACAGACCTCACTGGGCCAGATATATCTCCCTTCCACTGCAAGAGTGAGGGCAAATCACCTTAGCAAATCCAGTCACTGCTGGGTTAAGAAATGCTATGCTTCTGAGAGAATAGTTCTGTTTTCTCCTTCAGGACTCCTTACTTATATGATGAAAGCTAAGCACCAGCTTTAGTTTAGTGTTTTGTTCCCCAGCAAAAATTAAGGAATAAGGATTAATGGCTCAGTGCATCATCTCAAAAGTTACCCTCCTAGTTCATTCTTTCCACTTTGTAGACTACTCAAGCCAGTTGCCCTAAGCCAAGAGGGGAGCACCTGTTGTGTTTTATTGTGTTATTAAGCATATTTCTACAACTGTTCTCATATTAAGTTTGTCCCACTGTGACCTCATTGAAAGAGTAAGTGCAACTCAGTGCAAGCAGGGCTTGTAGAATAGTCTTCAAAGACCCTTTCATGTTATATTTTTATCTCTGTCCTAATATCAGCTAGCCATTTTTATAAAGCTGTGATTTCTGTCTTTGATAAACAAGGTGCCTTAAAACCCTCAAACAGCTTAATAACATCTATGATAGAAGCTCCTATTTATGGTGCTAATCAAAACCCTTCAGGATCCCTGCAGACCAAATACCCAAGCTACTCTCTCCACATCTTTTCTAGAAAGTCTGTTTATTCACAGCCAGGGCCTCCAAGGCATCTTATAGACATACTCCTTAAAAAGCTATTTTCACTTTGTTGTGTTTTGTTAGAGCTCATAAAAAGATATACCAATAAAAAGGCTGCTCTAGCTCACCTCTCATAAACATACTGATGCCTTAATTCCCACAGTACCCAGCCAGACTTTTAAATATTCCATTATTTATTTACTACTGATTAAATGATAGATTTTTTAAATTAAATTATCTCTTCTAAGAGTTTTCATTATACCTGTTTTTCTGTTGATGATGACAGTACAAATATGCATAAGAGAGGGTGGAACAATGAGCCTGCTGAATAGCAATAAGGTCAGATTTCTCCTACATAATAATATCATAGCAAAGGTAAGATATTGTATATCCTTCTTTGCTACTGTTTAAAATTTGGACATGTATTGACTCAGGGATGCTGGATTTCTTGGAGACATACAGATAGTTTTCAATAATCATTTCCAAGATACCTCTCCAATAACAACAACAAAATATAACTAGTACCAACAGAATCCAAAAATCCAAAATGTTTAAGCTCTAGTGAAACATTTAAAGCCTTTTTAATTGCTGAATTGTCTGCTTAAGCTGTGGCTACCAAGTCACTTCTTTTTCTCCTGACAGTTAGATGGTATTATCAGAACCTACATGACATATTTGTCTGTCTTTAATGTTTTATCACATCACTCTGTTCTTTCATCTAGAAAGTAGTACTTGTCCTTCTATGCAAATGCATCTATCTATTCATTAGTCTGTCAGAATGTCTATAAACAGTAAATTGTTTTGAGGATGCAGTGCCTAGTTTGTCAAATGAAAATATTTTTCTCCTGCTTTCTAGCACATGAACTGTGATGAATGCAATTGTGTTCTGACATGCATTAAACCCCAGAAGTTATAGCTATTTAGGTGGTGGGCGCCTAGAAAGCGTGTCACACAAATTATCCAGCTGGAGAGAATTGAAACCACAGTGAAAATCCTGTTATTATATTCAAAAATGTACGGTCAGAGAAAAAAATAAATATTTTGAGTTGACGGCCATCTTTTTAATGACTTTTTTTTCAGTCACCCATGCATATGGGCTCAGTCAATGTATGAAAGTACCCTGAATAATATAAGGTCTATTTTCTCTCCCCTTCACTGAAACCTCTCAGGCTATCTGGTTACAGAATGTCTCAAAATGTCCTCTGGCAGCCAAATGAAAGTAGCAAAATGAGTTTGTTTCTTCTGCCTCTTTTCCAGAGTATAACCACTCTGAACAACATCAAGTAATAGAATAGCAACATGTTGTACATACCCTAAAATAGAAGAGGTGTAAAAAGATGCTGGCAACAAGAGTTTTTATTAAGAGTGTCTGTCCTTTGTCAGCTAGCTTTGAAGGAGAGAGGCAAAGAATGATATTTACACCCACAACCACGTGTCCATTTGTGTTCGCACATACACTTTTCAAAACATGACCGTGTGCACTGACAGCCTGCAAAGGATCATCTTCAAAAAATTTTATTTGAGTCATTTCTTAGCTTCCAGCAGTGGCTGGAAAAGGTGTTTGTGATCAAAGTGCTATACTATAAATAGCAGTAAGTACTACTTGCTAGAGAACAATCTTCTCCAATACCACATTGAATTCTTCTTGAAGAAAGTAAAATCAGTGTAGTGAAAACATATTTCGTATCTTTTTGGTGTTAAATAATGTTAGTAATTGTTCACCACAGTAACTTCTGCCTCAGCTAAGTACTAGTACCACCTTGAAAGAAATGCTTATTTTTCTATTTTGTTAGGGTGGGTTTCTTTTTTGTCTGTTTTAAATATTAATTCTACTCTGGTCTGCAGTGAGCCACTTACTTGAATGATACCTTTGGTGACTACACTGGAAACAGCACCTTGGGTAATGAGTACTTACTCAAGGTATTCCAAACTTCAGAGGAAAGTTACCTAACCTGTCTTGCCCCTCTCCACACCTTTCCACATTCGCAGGTTTCCAGCACCATACCTCAATCTGGGTATCAGTTTTTCAGCTCATCCTTGCCCCACTCACTTCAAGATCTAATGCTGCAACACGGAAATAGGAATAAGGAAGCTACTGATGATATCTGTGTGCAGGTTGAGGAAGTTCAGTGCCTGGATACAGTAGATGTCCTCAGGGTGCATTTTTAAAGTTGTTTGGACTATAGCCACCACCAAATTGTTGTCTTGCAGAAGTGTTCAGGAGCAATCATAGCATCGTGCGCTCCATTGGTACTTGAAGTTTCCATTGCTCAGCAGGGCGTTTGGCTGCCTAATCACAAGTGTCTGGCATTAGACACCTTTGGGCACCTGCTTGGGGTTGGAGAGGCAGCTCGAGGGTCAACACCATTCCCTTGTGTGTCTAAGATGGTGCTAAACACCTGACTCCTACCAATAAAATCTAGATCTCTGTGTCTTGGATATGATCATTAATCCCAGACCTGAGATGTTCAGGACCTCTGTGACAATATGTGTATTAGTGCTCTTTCAACCCATAGCTGAGTTTTCCTTTCTTTACATAGTTTAGACAATTAATTCCCTTCTAGAACATCAAGGTTTTGCAGTGGCATATATCTAGCATATATCTTACTACTCCACAGTGCTTTCTTATTGTAAGGCCGCCAAATGGAGGAATTAAGAGTTTTGAAATTCTTTATATTCTTTTCTTCCAAGAAAAAGTAGTACATTATGATGGCTTTATTACTGCATTATAAAGCTACTTTAGAGTTTAGAACTGGTGCATTCACTGAAGGAGTCACTAAAGGGGTTACTAAACACCTAGATACTTTTACTGTGAAGACTAGCTTCTGGTCTTAGGAGGATGGAGATATGTGCTTTCTTGCCTGCTGGAGGCTGTGCCAATGATCCTATTCAACATGAGGCTGCATCTTTGCAGGAAGCAATTTGAATTATTAGTGATAGTTCTTCAGGGTTGTTTCTAATTTTGTATTGCCAAAATTGCTTTTGTTCCTACTTACATGTACAAGGCCAGATATGCATAGGCAAAATGAGACTATTCCAAAAATGGCCACCAGATAAATTACCATTTGCAAGTCCAAGTGTTACAGACACTATCAGAATGGATGGTTGGGGATCTGCTTGGTATTTGGCCTGTAAGAGGCAGCTGGTAACAAGCTGTTAATGAAGGGAAGTAACATACTGGTTTTGCTGGGACAACAGGCTAACCGGTTTTAGTGCTGCCATGTTTACCCTCAGAATGGAAACAATATCAGATGGCAGAAATGTCTTATTGTGAGTTTTATTCACATCCATTTTCTCTTTTCTTTAAAGAGAACAGAACTGTGGCTGTAGTAACAGCTACAACTTGGAAAGTATTGAGAATGGAAAAAGAACTGCCTGCTACTTCTATCACTCTGTTCTTGCTGCAGTTCTTACTAAGTATGTGATTTCAAATCCTAAATAAACAAAAATAACAATGTGACAGAGTAGGAGTTTACTATGTGCTAGTGGTTTCAATAAACAGTTTAAGTAAGTAACACTGCAGTAAATAAAAGCAAGAAGGAGAAAATGGTAAAGTGACCTTAAGTTCAGGGGACAACCAGTTCAGAGAGGCTGAATTAGTGTTATACAAATCAAGTATTCAGGATAATGGTTTGTCTTTATTTTTCTTAGAGTAGAAAAGCCCAGTTTGAAAATCAAGTACAGGCTCTGCTAAGACTTCAGCCTGACTCAGCAAACACCAACTCCAGCCATCAGCCCTAGTAAAAGGGCTGGATAATCATGAGATACTCTGTAGGGTGAGGTTTTTTTCATAGGCATCATATTGACCATAGCATCCCATTTTATAAAGAACTGAAACAGAACTTTATAAACAGTTTAAAGCTATATAAAACACAGGTTTGTCTGGATCATCTGTTTTCTTTTTCTGGTAATGCTAAACATTCAGCAGTTATTAGTGTTGTGTTAGACTTCCTAATGCTAATGGAGTTCAAGTATGGAGATATCTTCCAGTCACTATGAGCCAAAATCTTTTGTGAGGTAACCAAAAATAAAGTCTAAAGAAGGTCTTTGTGGTGTTATTCCACATAACGCATATATGAGGTGATAGGAGCACATAAACTATCAGGATTTAAGCTGACGGTACCCATCTGACTTTAGTGTTCATAGGGACACCAATTCAAGGGTCATAGCTTGAATAACAGAAAATTAGGGTCCCATATACAGGAGCCAGAAGACTTCCCTGTCACTTCTGTGGCTGCCCAAATGGCTGTGCTGAGCTATGAGGATGCTGAAACAGAGGCAGCAAGAAGGCAAAAGAGGATCTCTGCTTGGACAGGTGAAGGCACTGTAGGGTGCTGCTAGCACTGCTCGCCCTTGTGCAAATACTCAAGTGATGCTCTCTTGAGCTCTCTAGCAGCATTCCTGTGCTGCAGCATACCAGGATATAAGTGCCCAACACACTTGTGACAGGTCAGAGCATTCCCATGTATGCCTGGCTAATAAATCCTGTTGATTTGGTAGAGATAAGATACTGCATTAGTAAGAGACTGGGTTGATCTATGA
Organism: Apaloderma vittatum; assembly: GCF_000703405.1. Taxonomy (NCBI): domain Eukaryota; kingdom Metazoa; phylum Chordata; class Aves; order Trogoniformes; family Trogonidae; genus Apaloderma; species Apaloderma vittatum. Next base: position 67,794 of record NW_009698489.1, on the reverse strand, counting down.
TACTGGGAGGCATCTAGACTGTGAGATGTGGCTCTAGCTTCTATAAATGTATCCATGCCAGCTTTCTGTCAACAACTTTGGGTACCAATGACTGTATTTTCAGCAGTGCAGGTCTCTGTGCATAACAGGCTTCTCACTGTACTGTTAAGACAGACTGAATGTCCTCTTAGGGACACTGTGAAGCAATTAGAAACAGTATTTCTTGTTGTACTGAACAATAGCATTCTTTAGAATACAAGACATTATTTTATTCCTGAGGATTTCCGGACAAGGTCTGTCTGTCTTCATTTTCAAAGCTTCTGCTTACAGCCTACTCAAACACAGTTCTCTCATTGAGAAATCAGAGTCACTGTTTAATTACCAAGAAGTTGCTTCAGCTAAAGCTACATCTTTAAATGGGTATCTGGAAAGTATACCACACCCATCTTACTCAAGATTTCCATCTTTGCTGTACCTTTGATGACTGGCTCATTAGTGATGGCATTGCAATAGGTAGGTTCACTTTGATATTGTTTACAGCCGACAGTGACAAAACCACACAGAATGATTTCCTGACAGAGGGTTTTATCCTCAGAATATGGTCAATCGAGGCTGCTCCTTGTTTTTCAATCGGCATTCAGGGTCTCAGTTTTAACCCATAATGTTTCAAATAATCTACCTGAGAGATTCTGTCTGTCCCACGCAGCTGAGCCATTTTGCCTGAAGATATATCTGTATGTTTTAAAGTTTTCCCTGCAAGCGTTTTTGGGTGGTTGGGTACTTGATATTCCTGGCTATGATTTCTATACAGTGTTGAATGTCATTTTTTTCTCAATGATAAATGCGTTTAAATAAAATAGGTAGGCTTTTGTTATTTTGTTCTTACTATTCTAACACTACAGATTACTTACAATATGTGAGCTCATAAAAGGTATTTGTAATAGTGGCTACTAATAAAAGCTAAATTAAATAAAAGCTGCTAATAAAGCTAAATTAATAGAGATACATGATTTATATGTGTGGGCCAGTTAGCTCAGTTAGTTCAGCGTGGCGCTAACAATGCCAAGGTCATGGGTTAGATTCTGGTTCAGTCCCCATGTGTTGCCTGATCTAGTTGAGAGGTGGCATCTCTGGCGACAGGGAGGCTGGATTAAAATGATCTCTAAGGTCTCTTCCAGCACAGGCCACTCTATGATGTTTTAGTAAGCACTCAGGAGGCAGGCTTTTTGTAAGAGAAACATAATTCTTAACTTTCAGAAATATCCTTCTCACTTCTTTGAGAATTCCCATGGGGCATATGCATATGTAATAACATGGTAGCTGTGCACATAGTGATGTGATTGTAGGAAATACAAATCTGTTTGCTGTCTATAACATATCTGATTGTTGATTACTCTTGTCTCTGCGTCAAAAAGAGTCAGAACATTTTCAGGAGTTATTTCAAGACAGCAGATCTTAATGAGTATGGTTTTAATCCCTCTACAGAGAGAAGTATTTATTTCCTTTCTTTCTTTCCCTGTGTTTTTTTCTTTCTGCCTTTATTTCTGAAAATAAATGTTAAGTGGCTCTGTATGGTACCTATCTACTGATAATCCCTTACCAACATGAAGTCACAAAGAATAAGCTCATATTACAGGCTCTAAATTCAATATATTTGGGCTTAATCATTATTTTTTCCATTTAGCCTTTGTTATGTCCCTTAATATACCTGCTGAAATTCCTTATCTGTAAAATTGATTAATACTATTAATATCTTTAGCTAATCCACTTAGAGAATAGACTATTCAGGACAAGGGCTAGGTCTCTATGTGAATAAGCAGAACCTAGAATAGTGGAGGTTACACCTTGGCGTGGAACAACTTTATGACAAATAGCATGCAGTAAGAAGGACTTAGTCCAAAATCCTGCTGTGCCTTAGATTTCTGTCAGCAAACAAGAGGAATAAGGTCTCCTGATCTCAAACATATGCTAGAGAGCCTGCTGAGCCGGTTAACAGTGCCCCATTATCTAAAGTGCTTATTGGATTAATTTAGCACCGAAAGCTGCAGATGAAAAACAGACGTATGTTTTAATCTCTTCATTCCCACTGCCACTTTTGGTTTTTTCTTCATGTTGACATTTCTTCTTTAATGCAGTGTTCAGTTCCTCCTTGAGATTTCTGCATACACAGTTTCAACAGCATGAACCCATGTTTCTTTGTGACAAAAGATGTGTCTAGACTGTTAGCTTATCCTCCAGTGTCTTACAGATTGCTTCCTAGGAGTGTCCTCCTAAATAGCCCACTTTAAACAAAATTGCCTTTCTCCTCTGAGTAAAAATGTGTTGCCTGGGACTGGCTAGACAAGCCCACTGTGCGGAATTGATTTTCATGTTTCATAGGGTACTGATGACTCCAATGCTTCTATGCATTTTTTTGCCTTTTGATAGGCTTTCAGACTGAAAGCCCAAGCAGCAGCAGTAAGCTGATCTACATGAGAACATTAGCTGTCAGATCAAAAAGAATAATCTTGAGCTCTCATGATTACACAGAGAAAGAATTAGACTGATGAAGCAAGTGTCAAAACTGAAGCACTCAAAAGAGTGAGCAACTAAATGTTTAAAATATTTTTAGGTATTGCAACCAGTATTGTGTATTTAGGGGCTGATGGAAACACTTGTCTTATGTAGCATCACTAATGAGTTGATTTAAAAAACTTATGGTGGGACTGATACTCAGCAGTGAGAATATTATCTGAATACAAAGCCACTGAAGACAGATGGGACAAACTATTTTTTGAATACCACTGATTTCAACCCAACTCAAATTGTCCATTTATTCCTGTAGAGCATTTTGAAGAGAGTTGCACTTTGTAGTCTAACCAAATATGAAAGATAGAATATTCTGAAAGCCGGCAGGAGGTTTCAGCTCAGCTGGTTTTTTTCCTCTCAATATTTAACAGTTTTTATGGTTTACTATTTTTGGCATTCTTCTATTTCACTGCTTATAATGACTTGGAAGCTTCCTGAACGTCTTACACTACGGAAAAAAAAAAAAGCCTGTAAATCAAGACTGTCAAGTTCAAGATTTCAGAAATTATATGTTCAGGTTCCCTATCATGCAGTATTAAACTGAAGTTACTGGAAAGTATGTATTCTTATGAAAACAGAAAACAAAAGCATCTGGAGGTTTGGGTTTGGTTTTTTTAATGCAGTAGTGACAAAAGGCAGTGTGACTTTCTCACAGAAGACAGTGGAGTAATGTCAGCAGTATTTTCCGTAGGGTGCAGTGAAAATTAGTATTTTTTCTTCTCTTCAAACGCACTTCATAAGATGTTACTTTTCATAGCTTTGTACCTGTCAAGGCTCATTGAGTAAAAGTCTGTGGTAGTAAAGTGTTATAACTAACTCTTTACCCGTCCTTCCATCCATCTTTATTTAAGATCATTCCTTGTAGTGTTTTCTTTTTTTTTTCCTGCAGTTAATTTTTCTCTCTGTAATCTTTCCTGTGTTAGTCGCCCAGAAAGGCCTTATTTGTAGACTTTTTGATGCAAGTCCTCTCCCCTTGCACATTTTAAAAAAAAATTTCATTAAACACAAGGTAGCATTATTTTTAATCCTATATTTTTCATGGGGAAACAGCCCATCTTCTTGTGGGTCATGTTTCACTTTGCTAACATCTAAGAGGTCTGAGTCATTCTCTAGTACTGGGACAAAAATTCTCACATATGTGGTACTAAGAAACCAAGTACTTAGGTAGTTTACACAGACAACAGATGATATGTGTTAGATACCAGAAATGAACATCAAAAATCCATAAGATGCGGAATGTACAATTTTTTTTTTTTCCAAATTTTAAAGCTGTTGGCAGGAGTCACTGAGACTGCATGCATCCTTTGACTCACGGCTCTTCTTCCAAAAACTTCTGAGGAGCTGGGATATCAGCAGTTTGTCAGTCTTGTTGGAAACAAACTGATCTTCAGAAAGTAAAGAATGGTTCTGGAAATACTGTTTTCAATTTCCTGAGATAAATATCCGTTCCCGAGTGTTGCACTAAGCATGTGAAGTGATGCATCTGTATCTCATTCTTAGAACTTGGTTTTGCTCCTTCTTTGTTTGTTTAATGGCTCTGAATTATTTAATAAGGGTTTCTTGAGCTCTTCAGTCTTTCCACATCAGATGCCTTTTATCCTCAGAAAAAGCACCTAGGCTGGGTTCTGCTTCCTATTCATGGTAGGAGTAAAAAGAAGCGCTATGTAAAATGATGGCAGAGTGAATCTCTGCCCCAAGCCTGCTCTCCTGTAGAATAACAGTAGAGGTATTTCAGTCTGTACAGTACCAGTATCTTGCACTTCTAGTTGGTAGCCATCTGTCCAACAGACCATGCCCCCAGCCTCAACCACTTTTGGGTATTGCCTTCTGTCGAACTGAACTTCCAGAAAGGAAGTATGATGAATATGTACAGTTCCTACATGGATTTATCTCCTCCAGGTTCATAGTTGAAATGCTGGGACCATAGTGGCCCTGAGAGTCTGTCTGTAAAACCAAGGCTAATGTGGAGCTGGAATCTGGCACATTCTCACTTCATTTTAATTGTGTTGCACAGCCTGCATTCAGATGTACTGAGACAGGAGGAGATATGCTAAAATGCATGACTGATGAAGATTTGGGATAGGAATCCATTCCAGGGCACTAAATATAGCTAAAAAAACCAACCCTCCTGACACCAGGAACAGCTCTGACCTGCAGTAGCATGGCCTACAGCCCCCTGGCAGCTACTGCAAAGTCTGACAAGTTTCACCAAGGACAGAAATCCTGACATATTTGTGAATGGTTGCATGACTGGCATTAATTGTATAATAGAAAGGTGGACTGAGCAAGGGCTGGGATCACTGACAAGTGACAATCCTTCATGGAAGGATTGTCTCCCTGCTGGTAAGCTACACCTGCAGGGCGAAAGTGGTGAGAGGGAGCTGGGAAGATGGCCCAGAAGTATAAAGGCTGTATTAAAACCACAAATATTACTCTGCAAGTTTGAGGATGCAGTTTTTCAGAGAGACTGGTAATAGGTGATCAGCATCTATCAAATGTCAGATGTCATTGCCTGGTCAGAAGTACAATGACCAGAAGCATGCCCTTAAAGGTGGATGTGCATGTCCTCTCCTGGCTAGGTGATTTTTTCCTTTAACTTAAAAAAAAAGATAAAAGGCCAAATCGTGCTGTCTTGGAATAGATAGAGTTCCCAGTGGAGTCATGGAAGAGGCACATGCAGCTGAAGTGCTTTTTTTACTGTGAAATCCTATCCAAATCCATGCTCTTAGATCATTCCTCACACCTAATGAGAGGCTTGCTAGCTCTCTGTATGATGCATACTAGAACTCTTCACATTATTCCTTGGTATATGGCAACTTTCAGAGTGGCTGTGAATGGGCCATTTCAATAGGTGGCAAGAGCTTTAGAGGAAAGCTAAAGGAAATTGAAGAGTAGGGGAAAAGAAGGGTGCAAAGGAGAAGCTGTGTCTTCCTTGTGCGATTTTTTCAATCAGGTTTTCACTATACTCTGGAACAGTGTAGAAATGGTACACAGTCAAATTCTGAGTCAGGTTCTGTCAAATTAATGATGCGTTAGAGAGTCAGACTTTCATGCTGTCTGTGAAGCGCAACGGTGCAGCTACACTGCAGTCATGCATTAAAGAGGTAAAACTAACTCCAACAAACTAACCCCCCCAAATTCTTCCATTTTGTCATTCCCATTCCTCCTCAGCTAGTACCTTCTGATAAACAGTGACACAGTTCAGTGCTTTGCACATGTAGCATCATCGTCTTTATTGGGAACATCTGTCTCACGGCAAATTTTTGCCACTGGGATAGCTTAAGGACTCTTTTTAATATCAAATAATGACAAAAAGAAGTGAGTATGTGGATAAGTAAGGTGATAGTGGGCTGGTTGGCTCAGTGGGTTGAGCGCGGTGCTGATAACACCGAGATTGCGCGTTCGATTCCTGTTTGGTCCGCATGTGTTGCCTGACCTAGTCCAGAGGTGGCCCGTGACAGGGAGATTGGATTAAAATGATCTCTGAGGCCCCTTCCAGCCTAGGCCACTCTATGATTCTATGATATAGTTCATGTCTTAGTTAGAGAGGATTATTTCAACACTGTAAACTGTCCAATTGTAGATAGGAAGGAAGGTGTAGGAAGATTTGGGTTTTAGGACCAACAGAGCGAAGCCCAGCAGCAACATTCCTATCTGCAGCAAGAGAGAAAGAAGCAGTAGTATTTTAAAAAGCAGATAACGGAACTACCTGGGTGCTTAGCAGATATTCAGTGAATCACCAAAAATTTAAAGATGTCATCCTCAGACAAGAGAAAAAAATAAATCCCTGAACAGATGCTTCTAGGAAGGATTTAACTCCTTCCAGTTAGAACACCAAAGGATGATCAGTGAGAGAAGTAACACTATCTGAGACAGAAGGGGCAGCAGCCACGTGGATCCAGTTATTAAAGAGGTAAACTTGCTTGCCAACTGGGAAACAACCACAGACAGAGATTTTTACATGCTTTTTGTTTTGTATCAGTCTCCTCTGAGAAAGAAGACAGGTGCTTCCCTGCAAAGTATTTGCTATAGAGCTGAAGCACAAAACCTCATCTTCTGATCCAGGGCATCCTGCCTGTTCAGAAAGCCTTCTGCCTACATAACAAGAAGATCCCATACAGGTCCATCATCAGTGTATTACACTGGCTATACTGTCCTTGTCATGTACTGCTGACAGTCCGTGTGTGCTCTGTTATGCTGGCATTTTCCCAACTTTTGAGAAGCCATAAAAAACAGAACTGCAGGAGAACTCTCACCATTTGTGTATGCAGTTAATTAGAACACCATCATTTACTTAAATTATTTTCATTCGTTGTTTTTTAGCAGTTTCAAAGGTCACATTATTCTTAGAGATAAGCTGGTCACTGAAGACTTCCAAAGTCTCCAAAGAAAGAATAGGCTCTAAGAGGAACCAAGAAGATTAAAAGAGATATGTGGCCTCAGAGGATTTTATCTGTTTTATTTGCTATTGTCAGGAAGAGTCTGACTTTACAAGAGTGGCTATTGGAAGTCCACTATTCAAAAACCATATTGGGAGTAATTTAGTAATCTGCAAGAAGGGTGTTAACTGGAAATTAGTTACCTTGTGCATTTATGGCTCCTTACTTCTGCTTTCTTAACTCAAGCTCTCATTTGTCAGGGAAAGACATGAGGCATCTACAAATGAGGAGGTTTGTACAGACACAACATCAGTGCAAAAGAAATGGTACTGCAGAGCAAAGCACTTTTCTTCTTATTTCAAATATAGAGATGTTTAAGTAAAACTAACAGCTACTACTGATACCAGGTTATCTCAAACCACATAATGACATAAATACATCTGTTAAGAGCTTCCAGTCAGCTTTACTATCTGAGTCATAGCTTTTTACACAGGGTAACCAAGTTCAGCTTTTGCTCCTAATTTTTCTTCTCAAAAATTTTTCAAACATCTTATCACCTATCACATCTAAAGCACCGTTGGGATAAAAGTTTTACTTAGATTTTGTTAAGCATATGTTTCTATCGATTTGAAGCATTTCTAGTATTACTTTATGTTAGACACTATTATACATTATGCTATTTAATGTACTAAAGAATGCTGGGTTGAGTTAAGGTCAACTTCAGTGACTGGCTTCGATTAGCCACCTGCCTTTTACCTGACTAAACACAGGCGACGTCAATCTCGTGTTTATGGACTAAACAGAGATTTCTGCCATTACAGCTCTTGGTGTGTCCCTTTGTGCTTCGTTCTTTCTGTGTTCTGCAGTGTGTTCTCAACATTGCAGAGCAGGGAAGAGGCCGTAAAATCAATGAAGTGTTGACAGAAGATTCACGCAATCATTTAGGCCATTCCCTTCTCAAAGATCAAGGATGAGTATGTAGATTGGTGGTGGTTGTGCTTGGAACTGTAGGTGGGGGACACAGAAAGCGATGAGGGAACCATAGAATCTGTTGTGGGCTTCATCCTGGCAGAGCACAGAAACAACTACAGCTAGTTTTTCTGCATGCAAATCACTGGCTCTTATCACTGTGATTTGGGTGGTATTGCACCCTTGATAAAAATTCCATTAACTGATCTCTTATTAGAGTGCTGAATCATAGTCTTGCCATTTTTAACTTTTGTGCCCATAAGATTTCCTTGACCTGAGTAGGTTGCATTTTTACAAGGCCTTTTCTGAGGATTTTAGAGCAAAATAGCAGCAACCTTTGCTACCAGTTTCTTCACACTCAAGCATTCTTTTGAGCTGAATCAGGATCCTGGTCCCCTCAGTGGAGACACCAGGCATGCTGAAGTGTATTCCTGCACATTTTTCCCCAAGTCATTAAGTTCTCCTCCTTTCTGTTGAGAACTTCAGTCCTTGCCTGCTCCCAAGTTAAAAGGAAAGGTTTATACCTCTATCTTCGCCAAGTATCAAGTTAGTCTCTGCAGATGATTAGCATCCCTACCGTGTAGTACATTGCTCAGTTATCAGTAGCCTTGATGTTTCAATTGAAAACCTGGTTTGTTATCAGGTAACTATTCCGTCTAGCTAAGAGATGATCACTGGAGTTCTACATTTTAGCTAGTCCTGTGCTATGCAAAAATATTTTTCCCATCCTCTCTGATGGAGCACAAGTTCTACAGAACAGCAAAGCCCAGCAGAAAAAATAACCACGCCCACATTCCAACTGAAGAGTGGAATTTTATGTCAGCATCCTGAAAGACCATGCTGGGTCAAATTCATAAGCTCAAGCAAATTCTCTAAAGTCTTACACAGGTTTTTTATCTATTTCTAAGAGAAGGCATTTTAATATTCTGAACTTTCTTCTGTCTTTGCATAATGTTAGAAATGGTAACTGGGAAACAATAAAAAAGATAACTTATGTGGCAATACGTACTCACAATCACTTTCTTACTGATTGCTACTGGTACTTTTTAGTGTAGGAATTTGAATTATTCATTCTAGATTTCCTTTAATAATATGTTATGTGCAATGTACGCTATGTGTCCTTGGTTTAGACTTTTCTTAGCTCTACTTTCAGCAAAACACACAGTTAAACTGCAGAGAAATGGCCCTAAATAATGTCATTAGAAGTCTCTTGCTTGTGTTCATTATTGCTGATATTTTTCAGCTTTCTCACATTATGCTGCAGTGGTAAATGCTCCCTTTGTGCCACTGACCTTTAAGGGATTCATTAAATTTAATGAGTTTTAAGTGTAAAAGAAAGAATATTGCAAGCACAATCATCAGGACTGTTACTTAATAGGGAAAAAAGGAAGAGACTCACAAATATTAGCACGTCTATGCAACACTATTTTGCACTCTTTTTACCTGCTGTGATATTCTGTTGACACAGTATGCTCATCCTGATAAAAGCATAAGGAAAAATAGCAGCAGATCCTTAAATACTGTTCTACCTATGTGGCATAAGAGAATTTGATGGTTTTCAGTCTGTCAAGACACTATTTATGTCCCCTAGTGTCCATAGAGTCTATTATAAAACAGAAAAAAGTGTGTCTTCAGAAGAGTCAAACTTGAATTTTAATTTGTACTTCTTTTGCTGCCTTAGTTGTGATTACCAGCAGTTCTTGCAAAATGTGCCAATGTACTACACAGTGAAGAATTTACTTGTTTGCCCTCTTCAGAAAATTCTTCTTATTGCGTCAGGCTAGCATGCTGCACCAGCCTTTCAGAGAGTGGGGCATGATCCCTGTACTGTGTTACATTGAGAGAAACCACTTCAACAGTGTCACTGCAGAGGAAACCTCCTCTCCAGGGACAGACTCTGGAGTCTGCCATCTCCCACTTTGTCATACTGATGAGTACAAAAGCCCTTCTACAGACATGCAGATGTTCTACTGGCGGACAGGAAACTGAGCTCTTGCCTGGCATTTTCAGTAATTCTTTTTTTTTTTTTCTGCTGTGCTTGTGAAGACGTGAATAAATACAAATTGCAGGGCCCAGAGCTGCTGCTATTATTTTAGCAGTCAAAATGCTTTTTTTCATGTGTCAAAACTGCAAGAAGTAGGCAATGACATGTAGCACAATATCACCAATGACTGTGCCAATATCGCCTGAGGTTTTCCTGCACTATTCACACTCAATGTTGCATCCCTAGTACCCATGGCTTCTTTGCCCCAGCTTCTCCTGAAACCTTCACGTTTTATCTTCTAACCTCATCCTGAACAAGCCGTCCTCTCTGCAGTCACGTTAATACATACAAGCAAAAGGAGAAAAACAGTATGGAGTGAAGTGATACTTGCTACTACTGGATTATTCATTCTGCATAAAAGGGCTATTTTTATCTGCTCTTCTTTGACTTGACCACTTAGACTCTAAAGTCTGGCTTGTATAAAGAACGACCACGCTCAGCTAACCGCAAAGGATAAGGATGTATTATAATCAGGAAATTCGACTAAGAGGGAGTTACTCTACTGCTTATTTCCTCAAAATTTACATGTCACCTTGAGAACAACAGATAGAGATAAAAGCATAGATAATAAAAGACAATGAACTATCTTTTCCTTATTAAAGAGGGAGGACCAGCCATATTCTGCATATATTTCTGTAGATTTTCAGAACACAAAAATCAGTAAGATACAGTCTTTTTAAGCAACGGATAAATTAGGTTTCTACAGGTATTTAAAGGGCTAAATATGAAAGTGTTGGCATCCTTTTGATACTTCATAAGAAACTGTAAGCACAGAGAGGCACTATCTCAGAGTGTGATTTATTACGTAAGAAATTTGAAGCAGAGCAGAAAATTTGTGCAAAGCCACTACATATGTATGACTCTTAATGAGTCTAAGCAGAGGATAAAGATAACTGTTTTGGCCTTCTAGACTTCTGCAGATGACACTTCCGGCCATCTGAAACAGAGAACCATAAGATGTCTGAATGACATTTCCTCTTGCAAAGAAGTAGCATAAGAGAATGGAGAACTTATTTCATTTAACATTTTACAAGTCCACTGCTAGAAAAATCTACATATGTGGTACATCAGTTTTAAGGTCCTCCCAGGGAAAAGAGTATTTGGTTTCTCTACTATTCTACCATTCTTCAATCTGACTCTGTAGCATGAGCCAACACTTTCCAATTCAAAGTGATTCTGACTGTCTTTCATGCTAATAACTCTATTTTCTTCCTGCCTTCATTAAAATCCTAAACCTATGATATCTTTTTCTGTTTTCAAACTCGTATTTACACAAAAGTCACTCTGACTCAATCTTATTAGAGATGTACAAAAATGGTCTTTATACGTATTCAGCAAGTGTTTTGTGAATTGGCTCAATAAAGCTAAAATAGCTTTACAGTAGCTATTGTCTATTCCATAATGGCGCTCTGAACATAAACTGTGGTGTTATACTGGAATTAGGAAACCTGCCAGATTATTTCAGCATGATTTTGAATGCATTGATTGACAAGTCGTTTTGCCCTTAAAATAATAATGGGTTGTTGGAAAGAGTCTTCTATTTGCAACATCCAATATTGCTCAGTTCACCTCATTAGTCTTCAACCTTTCAAATACAATTGCAGAATACATTAAAGATTGTTTTGGTACTAGATTATCATCTAGCAGAAAGCATTTTCATGGGTATTCAGTGTATGAATTACTTACTATTGCTTTTACTTATGATATTAGTAAATTCAAAGCTGAGGAAAACACTTTACTACATGCTAAATTAATCAGAGCAACCAGATTTCATGTCACTTCCTATTGCTTTCAGTTGTCGTCAGTCTGAGAATGGATAGCCCGAAAAGTCTTTTGATTTTAGTTTTTTAGTTTATTCAACAGTTTTTACTGAGTGAAGTAGCAGACAGGAGGCATTACTCCAACCTTCTCTGATCTCAGAAGGCACCCATGCCAGGAGCTAATCAGTTCTGCCAGCCCCAGTTTGTCCTTTCCCTTCCTCTCAGAAGGATACTAAAAGATGACATTCCCTCGCTTCCCTTTGAGCTGCCCTGTGGTATGGTGTGGAGTGACAGGAATTGTTACCCATGTAATGCTTTTCTAAGGAGTTTGCATGTTTTTGTTATCTACATAAACATCAAAATACTTTTGGTCTCTGCATAACTGTTTCACCTCCTTACACCTCTTCCTTTCCTCTCCCTGAACCCATGAGATTGTCAGCTTTTCACTTTTAAGGACTCTGTATCCAGAATATTTTGTGTTAGCATCATTATTGTCCTTTGCAATAGTTTAAAAATGCTGGAAGTACAAATCAGAATAACATGCCTTTACCATGGATCTTCTCTGCATCCGCCTTGGTCTCCTTGTTATGACTGTGGGGTTTTTTATCAGATCTCTGAATTTACTCAATCTATATTTTACACAACTGTAACAAACCTGTGGGAATTTTTTGTTGGGATTTTTCTTTTTTTTTTCTTTTTTTTTTTAATATAAGCAAAAAGAAATTATGATAGCGTTTGAAATTAATTTCCCATCTATGGAATGCTGAAATAAATTTCTTCAGTTACAGTAGTCAAAATGTTCTCACAGACTGCATTGGTATAAATTCTGAAATTTTGCTGTTGTTCATGTTGCTCACTAATGACAATACAGTTAACAGGGACTTATGCAGGACTGAAATGAAGCAATGTAAAATGAAGCAATGTTTATCATAATGATTTTTTGTTGTTTTTTTTTTACACAAAAGAATTATATCTTTCACCAGTCTTGCTGCAGGCACAACTTTTTCCTCTGAGACTCCCATGGCCATAGGGATGTCAGCCTTTACCCAGAAATTCGTGCATTTTTAGGCTTATGGCTTATAGCACAGAGATGTAGAAAGCCTACCGCTTCATGGAAAGTGAGGCAGGGGAAGGCATGCACCAGTATTGGTTCCTGGACAGCTTTCAAATGTGGGCTCACCCATGATTCACGTTCGCCTCCCATTGGCTACCAGCCAACTTCCTGGGTGTACACCTAGGCTGGTGGACTAGACCCAAACTAGCCAGAAACTTCTAGCAGTTCCTCTGAAATCTTCCTGGCAACAGCTGTGATGGCAGGTGTCCCAGGCTAGGGGGAAAGTACCTGCCACAGGAGCACAGCACTACACCAATATTGATTCCTGGAGAACTTTCTAATCTAGGCTCACCCACCGATGCCAGGGTCCTCAGCCTCTGTGGAAAATTTGCCACTCTGATTAGGGTTAGGGTTCTGAGAACCACAAAGCATGAAGCCATAAATTTGTGAAAGTTTAGGCTTACAGCTAGGGTTATGATTCAGAGATCTAGAAAGCCTACAGCTCCAGGGACACTGCCAAGGGGAGTGTGGCACTGCACCAATCTTGCTCCATCCACACCTTTCTTGTTTGGGCCTCCCATGGTGATAGTGACCTTGGCCCAGCCTCATATATCCCTGATTTGTTAGGGTTAGCTTTCAGGCTGGCGTCGCTCTGGCCATGAGTGTCCCAAATGATAAAGGTGTGAATGGAGCAAGGCTGTTTCCATTCCATGCAGCCCTTGCCATTACTTCTTCCTCCACAATGTCCCTGAAGCAGTAGGCTCTGTGGCTCAATGAACCGAAACCCTATATGTGCAGGAAACTGGCTCTGATTTACACTAAATCTTTGGAAAATCCCCACTGCACTTTTGTTATCCAATAATTTTCTGGTAGGCAGTTGTGCTCCATTTTTCTATATAGCAATGACATGATTATAACTATTCAGTTTGAGTTTTATTTAATCACTGATGCAATTTCCTTTAATTGAATGGCATATGTTTTATTTGGAAAACACTGAACAGTATAAAATATTTTCCTTAGCAAGGTGATTGTTAGTGACAGACTGGCAGGACCAGGGCTGTGTTTTGTGGCTTAGTACTGCGCTGACAAAACAAGTGGGGTGATGCTGATTTTTGACCAGCTGACGGTTGGTCCCACTCCTTGCTTCTGCTACATGGCAGAAGTAGAGGCAAAGTCTGAAGTCTTGTGGCAGTCAGGGCATAAGCTGAGGTGCTTCACAAGTACAACTGCCTCAATATCAAGCACTGATGCAATGACTTAGCACCTCTCCAGCTGTGTCCTCTAGAGTTAACTTGATAATCCATAGCTGATCCAGAGGTAAGTGGCCCTCTCTGCAGGTGAGCATGGGCTTGTAGGAACAGAGAGGCTTGATAGAAAGAGCAAGCTTGCTCCTTGTGTCAAGCCTGGCTTGAGCTGGCTCAGCTTTCCCAGGAGACTTTAGCCAGCCTGGTAGCAGATCACACTCTCCTTTCCCATGAGCTAGTGTTTAGGTCGTCACACTTCAGGACATTAGCAGGTAACTATGGAATCGTGTTGGTTACTCTCTCATTTCTCAAAAATAACTTAATACACTATGCTTTCACTGTTAAGCTTTGTTACTTTGACACAAGAAAAGAACGGTGCACACATTGAGGCTGAAATACTACAAAATCCAGACATCTTTGTGTATTTTTTTTGTTTGTGTATTTTTCCCTTCCTCCTCTAAAGTGTGTGTCAAATTAAATCTACTCAGAAGCTGACAAGCTAGACCAGAAGTTATGAAATGGAACTGTGGGTTTTCAATTGCATGAAAGAGCTTTGATTTGCAACTCCTCATACAGAATATTTTTACTTGACTTTCTACAGTCTGGGTCTATCACAGGCAAAAGTACAAATGTCTTATTTGGCTTATTCTTTCTTCATAGAGTTGTACCTGCAATTAGATCAAGAAGTAAGCGGTAAAAGCCACAACAAATCGTTTAGACTTCTTCAAAGTTGTTGCCTAATAACTGTGAATGTAGAATTATATTTCAACATGATTTCAGCAGTTTTCTGAATAGCATTCACTAATATTCACATATTCCCGCTCGGTCTCCATGTGTTGCCTGGTCTAGTCGAGAGGTGGCGTCCCTGCCCAGAACAGAGTGGTTGGACTAGAAGATCTCTAAGGTCCCTTCTAGCCTATGCCATTCTATGATTCTATGATAACCTCCATATTTATGATCTCTTCACTGACCGTGGTAGTTTCAGCCTAGTGTAAGAAATAAGAATAAGAAAAGAATAAGAAAAACCTGTTTTCAGGCTCATCAATTGAAAGACAAAAAGGCTAGGACTCTTCATGAAGAAGCACAAAAGCTGCAATGACAGCGGAGAGAAGCTCTCTCTTCCACGGCCTTTGTTGATTAGTACATAGTGGACACTGCAAGTAAAACAAGCCTTCAAGCAAAAAGTGAAAGTGATAAGAGTGAGTCTATTTTGTCAATCCAGATAAGAAAGGCTGCCAGGAGGTCTGTGTGGGATAAAGGAATAGAGATGGAGAAGAACAAAATGAACACAATATTGAACACAGCATTGATACTCATTTGGGTTTTGATCCTCAGTCTTACCTCTGCCTTTTTTTTTAAGACTGATATAAGTAATCTGCCATGAAATGTAAAATAAGTGATTCCGGCATAACAGCCTCCTAAAGCTTGCTCCAACCCCCCATTCTTAGTCACTAAAACTGTACGAAAAATGCAAATCACTGAACTCAAAAACTTATAGCCTCAGTAACTGAGGTAATGGGGCTTTGTTTATAAGAATAACATAGCACTCTGCAGCATAAACCTCCAATTAATCCTTTGGTGCAACCTACGATGATAGACTGCTTGGCATCATCAGATTCTATTTTAGCTGTACAGTAAGTTAAAAGTGCTTCATGCAGCTAAAATGACACGTTTGAAATCTTGCGTCATTTTTTTATTCTTCATTCAATTGTGCTAATGGGGGAAAAAGGTGAGGAGGAGAGAAGATCAGAGAAAACCCACACAGGTTTTAAAATAGATTTTGAAAGGTGCTGTACTTTATTTATGTATTTTACTGGTGTTTTTTTTCTGCTGTGTACACATCTAATCCCTTCAATCTCTGCCTCTTTATACAGGTGTAGGTACAGATCCTTACCTAGAGTGGGTGTCAGTGAGAGTGTTGCGCTGCTATTCTAGATACAGATTAGATGTAAAGGCTCAGTTTTGACTGCCTAAATTTTAGTACTTACCCTAAATTCAGGTCAGGTGTGTAGGATGTGTCTGTGCATCAGGGAGAAACCAGGCTGCATCCCTGTTTGCTCAGGCAAGGCCTGAGTGTGCACCACTCTCTCTTCCCCTGTGTCCTGGTATATTGATATATGTCTGGCAAACCAATACAAGCCACCAAATAGGTCTTCTCATTTGGACAGTGAGGATGCCGAGGCATGCCATGCACTGCCCAAGCCCTCCATTTGCCTTTAAGATGCAGCTTAATAATAAATATACCTGCTTTAGGTTTCCTTGAAAATCCCCATAGGTGTCTGCAGAGTTTAACCATACTCTGAGCAAGCCAACCTCTTTCCTTTGACTATGAAGGAAAGTAGGACCAAATAGACTATTCAAGAAAATGTCTTAAGTTAGATGGGAAGAATCTACTGAAAAAAAATATCTAAAATGTACCTGTCCTCATTCCTAGTGTGCAGTCTGAGGCTGGATCCTGTTAAAATTGAATAGATATTTGGTATAAGAATACACTCGTGGCATCTCATACACAGTGGGGTTATTCCTTTTTCCTGTTTTTACTAGTCAGACAAGAAACATAAGTGTGTTTCTTTAGGTTATTTGTATATCCTGGATCTTCTCAGCCAGGATTTCTGTTCCCACCTTCCTCAAGAGCTTTTATTGCTCTATATTATTCTCTGTCTTTAGAGTCTTCCTACTCCTATTCACCAGGTATACAGGCACGTACGCATTTTCTGTGTGCTGCACTGCAAACTACTGCTTTACCCTCACAGGAGTGTTTGCAGACAAGAGGACAAGGGTTCTTCAAACTATTTTATTCTGAAAAAACCCTGAAGGCCCTGAAGAACATGTGCTAGATGGTTTTCAGTCCATTACTTTAAAACAGTAGTGGTAATGAAATGTCCTGCAGGGACAGCTTTAGAGAGACAAGCAGTCAGTGTTGCAATGCAATGATGGCAGCGCCTGTGGCACTTCGAGCACGTTATTACTGCATTATGTTCTGGAAGATGGCAAGAGAAACAGAGTGGTTATGCACTTTTTGACCAGTATCCTCGAACGGTAGTGGTTGTGATTTCTGCAGCGTGGGCTTCTCACAAGCTATTCTGTGAATGATAGTACGTTGGAGGAAGTGCTGGTATTACCCTAGAGAAAATGAACTAACAGACCTGCGACCAACTTCTTTGGAGCATTATTTCTGGCAATCAACATTCTTCCCTTGGATTGCTCTCACAGTGCTGGAAGACCCAGCAGGCATCAAAGTGCTGAGGTATATTATGTTTTCAGGCACCTGTGAAGATAAACTGGTTGTGAATTTTGTTTTTTGAGGTAAGTGCCCCCAAGTCAGGAGATGGAAAATTAGTCTTCTGGCTTGTTAGATATTTTCTGTGTTGCTAAAACAGATTAAAAGAACTGCTGAAGTATCTTCCACTGAAAAACAAATCTGCATAGAAAAATCACTTCCAGATTAACTCTCAGATTCCATTTGTGTGGGTTTTTTTCCCAGCTAATGCAGTGTGCTCCAAGGCATTACATTTTGCTTTCAGTATTTCTATGGAGGATAAACTCCACTCTTGCATGTGTGATTTTAGGAAAGTTTTATTTTCTTTCAGCATTTTGTGTCTCTTTTAAGTTGAGCTAATCAAAGGTATGGATTTACTGCTCTCTTTCTCCCCAGGTAGCACAAGGCAGAATAGTACATACACCTACTGCCTGGAGTCACAACTGCAGCCAGACATATAGCCCCCCTCTTCTGTCTCTCATAAGTCATAATTCTTTTCTCCCACCCTTTATCTTATTTCCTCAGATGATTAACACTGTGGGGCAACAATATTTCTTTGCTTTGTGTTTTGGCTGCACCTAGAATAACAGGATGCTGATCTGTCTCATAGGTTCTGGGAAAAGCTGAAACACAATAACGTGTATTGCAAAAAAAAAGATATGATTCCAGCTAGCAGAAAACTACCAGATAGACATAACTTCATCCATTCGAGGAATAGAAAGAAAAAACTTGTGTTTTTCAAAAGGCTTTATCTTTCTTTTGTATTACTTTTTCTTTGCCATTATGAGTTGTTGAAGTGCTGCCTAGAGCAGCTTCCGGATTTCTAATATAATGACCATGTTGTTAAAGGTCTTTTTCTAAGCCCCTAGCTATGTTCTCATTTTCTTATTCCCGTTTATTTTTTTCTCCTCTTTCTGTTCCCTTCCCCACTGTTAGTGGTACTGATGGAGCTACCAGGACACTCCTGCTCCTAATAACCTAACCGGTCTGAAAACCGTCAGGGAGCTCATTAGATGGCTAGCTGTTGAGTCCCCTTGTGCTGTCTGTGTTTGGTGCTGTGGCAATTTAAAACAAAATCTATTTGTTCTCCAAAAAACTATAGTCAAATAACAGGCACAGTCCTGGGTTTCTCCTCCAAGGGTTTAATTCATAAATCCCACTGTTAGCAGGCAGAAAGAGCTGACAAGTGATAGCCTCGGATAGCTCCTGCACCCACAGTCCTTGGCAGGCTGGGAAGAGGTGGCGCTTTCACTGTCTGAACCTCTTGCCCCCCTGAATATGAGTAAGACAGAAAATGTTAACAAGAGCTTTTTGTCCTCACCATCTGACTGCTTAGAGGGAGAAGGGGGAACCAGCAGTGAGATGGGCACTTCTATTCCTACACAGTCCTTGGTGCTGCCCTGCTTGCATGTCTAGGGGAGGACAGTAGGATAGCGGGAGAGCCCAACTGGCTCACCATCCTCTCCCTCACATGTGTGCTCACACCTCTTTCCTATGACAAGTGGATACCCCTACTGGAAAATTACATTTGCCCTACCTATAAAGTATTCTCACAGCATTGCCAGCAGTGGAAGATGTATTCACTGCTGAACGGATGTTATCAATCCCATACCATATGCAGTCTTCTAAGTTTTAACAGAAAGTGAGCTACTTAGCTACTTCAGAAGAAAAAATGAGTTCCTTGCTGCAGTGCAGGCAGGGGTAGATGAAAGCCATAGGAAGAGGATCAGTGAAGTTGGCATGTAATAACATTAGGTTCCTTTGAAAGGAGCTGAGGTATGCAGTCTCACAGATCTTTGAATTTTACAGGAAATCCTTGCTTTGGTGTCAGGTGTCAGGCACACACTTCAATGTTGTTGTTTATCCTTTTTTCTACTTGTTCAATCAGCGTACATGGTTTCATGTATTTTTTACATGAATATTCACATTTTCAACTTGAAATCACTGAAAATGAGAGGAAGTGAAGCAGTAATGGGGTACTGTTTCGTACATTTTCTTCCTTTTCTGTGAAGAAAAATAATAAACAAGATATTTAAAAATATCCAGAGGTCTTGAATGTCACTTTTGCAAGAATCATTGAATGCTGCAGACAAAGTCTTTGATCTCTGAGAGGCTCCTTCAACTAAGCTTTAATGAATGTGTTACCTAACTGTCCTTCAAGGAAGGCCGTGATTATTACTTTGTTGTGTAACATTTCACAAACTGAAATGCTGAGATTCCTCACCAGAAATGTTTGTTCTATCAGGTTTCTAGCTCTGATTTGTAATGATCTTCGCAGATGACACCAAGTTGGTGGGGAGTGTTGATCTGCCGGAGGGTAGGAAGGCACTGCAGAGGGACCTGGACAGGCTGGGCCGATGGGCCAAGGCCAACGGTGTGAATTTCAGTAAAACCAAGTGCAGGGTTCTACACTTTGGCCACAATAACGCCCTGCAGCGCTACCGACTGGGGGAGGAGTGGCTGGAGAGCAGCTGGCAGAGAGGGACCTGGGAGTGCTGGTTGACAAGCAGCTGAACCCAGCAGCGTGCCCAGGTGGCCTGGAAGGCCAATGGCATCCTGGCTTGTATCAGGAACAGTGTGGCCAGTGGGATTAAGAATGTAATTCTTGCCCTGTACTCAGCACTGGTGAGACCTCACCTCAAGTACTGTGTACGGTTCTGGGCCCCTCACTTCAAGAAAGATATTGAGGTGCTGGAGAGGGTCCAAAGGAAAGCAACAAGGCTGGGGAAGGGACTAGAGAGAAAGTCTTACAAGGAGAGGCTGAGCGTGCTGGGATTGTTTAGCCTGGAGAAGAGGAGACTCAGGGGGGACCTTATCAGGGGAGGTTGTCATCAGGTGGGTGTCAGGCTCTTCTCCTGGGCAACTAGTGACAGGACGAGGGGTCATGGCCTGAAACTGTGCCAGGGGAGGTTTAGGTTCGATATCAGGAAGCACTTCCTCATAGACAAGGTGATCAGACATTGGAATGGACTGCCCAGGGAAGTGGTGGAGGTATTCAAGGGAGGGCTGGATGTGGCACTTGGTGCCATGGGCTAGCCAGTGTGGTGCTGTTGGGTCATAGGCTGGACTTGATCTCAGAGGTCTTTTCCAGCCTCAATAATTCTGTGATTCTGTGATCTTCTGTGTTGCAGAAAGAGAAGTTAGTTGTTAAATGATTCAGGATGATCAGAGTATATAGATGGGCTCCCTTGAGTTGTATTAGATTTACCTGCAGATCGACAAAACATGGCTGCTCACCAGCTGACTTGGCTCAGTCACTGAATCTCCAATCAGCAGGATATGCTGACATGCAAACATTGTGGGTTTGGAAATGCTCAAACTCAAATTCTCTGACAACCCATTTTCCCCTGGTAGTTTCTGGGTGGGATGAGACAGGTATCAGTCCCGTGGTGCTTCCCCTTGGCAGAAGCACTCCTAAAGCAAACATTGCTTTTAGTCAGGTTTTCAGGGCTTCCAGTTGAGGCAGCTCTGGAGAAATGCCGAGTTGCCACAGACCTTAGAAAAACCCAAAATTCACAGTCTATGTGGTTCCTGCACTGAGCATCGGGTACCACCTGAGTGAATTTACAGGGAGTAAGAAAACTTGCCCACCAGCATCAAAATGCAATCAAAACTGAGTGCTTCTCTTGCAACATTCTGGATTTAGGCAATAGCTTACAAATAAACATACGGAAGTATGCTTTAGGAGGCAATTTCTGGTCAGCTCTACTTGTAACCATACGCATTAATTTTTGGCACTGTTTTTCTGGAGATGGAAATCTCCATAGCCACTCTTCCCAGTCCATTAGCTTCACTTCTGGCTAATGTTCAGCATGTCTAGGAGAAAAAAGATTTTCTCATATGCTTTACACTAAATGTAACAAAAGCTTTTAATTATATTTTCTATATTAAAAAAAAAACAAAAAGGAAGAAAAAAGTTTGTGGTTTTTTTAAAGTTTTCCACTGATTATTTAATATGTCATATTTAGCACTTTCCAAAATGCTTAAAAAAATGTGTTTTATAGCATCCTCATTTTCAGGGCAAAACAGGGAATGCAAAAGCTGGGCTACTTAGGAGATTTACGTTTCAGTTTGCCGCCAGCCAAATGGATTGGTGACTTGCAGGTGAGAGAGATTAGAAGAAAAGAAATGAATCACAGGGGCAGACCCCATTAAAAATGCCTCCAGAAGCTCAAATTAATAGTTTTCTTAACAGCCATCTATTCAGGGCCTCAGCCTGCAGCACCCACTTTGCACAGCTTACTTTATCTTACTCACTCATGAGGAACAAAGCACTTGGCTTAGCAGATCTGTCAGCAGCACTGCACTGCTCACAACCAAGCTCCGTTTCCTTCCAAATAAGAATAAATCCTAAAAGAGAGCAACAAAATGTTCTCACACATCATATGGCAAATGATGGCCCGAAGTCAGGGTGTTATATTTACTCACCAGAAGGGAAACGCATATGTGTGCACACCCATGCACAGAGAAAAATGTATTATATTATTTGTCTTTCCTTAGTAATTAAAGATTAAAACTCTGATCCTGATTTGGCACCTCCCATGTCTCTGTGTAGCCCATCCCCTGCAAAGATTTCAGCAGTCTCAGCAACACACATGGGTGTCCTCATGTAATGCTCGACTGGGATTTTAATGCTATGATCAATAGAAAAACAAGATTTCATCCTAAAAGCTGCATTTAGATTACAACCCTGATCTTAAAACCGGCTGTCTATGTCAGCCATGAGATCTTGATGTCAGTTCCCTTCTGCCTTCTTATGTCTTTTGAGTGCATCTCTGGTGCCCTTACTCAACGTTACTGGTCGGATGGCATGGGACCCACAGCCCAGCTTGGTGCCACTGCAGAAGATGAGCTCTCTCCTCCTCCTTGTGGTCAGATGGCTCACTTTAAATGTCAAGGAGATGTCAGCAAGCAATATCATTTCCTTTTAAGAAAAAGAAAACCCTCTCTCAGCATGCAATTTTCCTGTAAGAAATGCCAGGGAGAATTATAGGACTTAAAGAATAAAAGGGGAGGTGGCAGATAGAAGAGAATATTGAAAGTTTTATATGACTTTTGGTTACCTAGCCTCTCTAGAAGGTGAGGGAAGCATGAGCTTTCAGGAACTGAACTGCCCTACAGACAGCAGCTACTTGGCAGTCACTCTGCCCAGGTCTGGATCTCACGGTTACGCACCAATTAAGTGCCAGTACATGCCAAGCCTTTACTTACATGATCCTGATTTGCTCTGCCCAATCATTTCCTGGAGATTATTCTCTTGTTCTGATGCCTGTTTTGATGATCTTGGACCACATTTCCATCCCTTTCACCCTTTGAACGGATGTCTATTTTACTTTTTTTCACTTCCTTAACTTGACCTGTCTTGATAGTGGCCTTTGTGACTTGCTTCCACCTGTTAGTCAGTGTAGCGTACAAAATAGCTTTACTGCCTTGTCTCAGTTGAAACTGAAAGAATATTTTTCTACTTCTTCAGCAGTCAGGGTTTCCTGTGCCTTTCCCTGTCACAACAACTGCTAGTTATTGCTGATAAGGCAATGGGGCATATGGAGCACTGCGCTTTGATCAGAAAGAAATGCCTTCTGTGGCTTGTAAATGTTGTAACAATTAAAGCCAGATAGAAATAAAGATAGCTCATAAATCCATAATCCATAATAGTTATGTTATTTAACTAGAAATCACTTGTAAAAAAAAAAGTTAGGCCATCACAGGTGAAATTAACCCAGAGTTAGTTCCAATAATGAATCTGAATAGAACTGGGAGAAGGCTGAGAATCCATGTCTGTAGTTATGACTTCTGTCTATTTTTCTTGACTTTGCACTTCACGATTCATAGCTTTGTATTCCATTGTATAAAACGAATATTTGTTCTACTGGAAACACTGACTCTGAAAGTATCACGTCTGTTTCTCTGACATGTTATTCTTTCTTTAAAAAAAAAAAGATTATAAACTACTTCTACAAGGAATTGCTGTTTTCTTGGCATACACCTTGTCTGGAATTCATATTTTTATATCATTGTCATGGTATCAAATCCTGCTGCCCTTATTCAGTCAAAACTGCCACAGATTTCAGCAAAAGCCTTGCCTAAGTAGGGTGTGAAGATCAGGAAGGAAGGTCTAGCTTTTTGCCCATATAATATTTAAAAAAAACCAGACATCTGTGTTACTTTCTGTTCATAATGTGCATGGAGAGGATTTTTAAAAATACTGGCATTGCCCTGGGTATCTAGGAAGAGCGCTGGGCATATGTGCTGTGTCAAGGGGTCCAGTTTCTTTCTTAACTGGCAACCATGTAACAGACACATACCCTGCAGTGACCCTGCAGGCAGCAGAAACCACAAAACACTCTCCAATATTGTATCATAAACTTAAGACCTTCTATATGTAAATCACATCCCACAAAATCAATAACGGGCCATAGGAATAGCATAGGCAAGGTCCAGAGCCATCATGGGTACCCGAGATGCCAATAATAACTTCTGAAATTTTGCTCTGAGCTTGTCAGTGTTATCGTATGCTGCAGTGGCGGTAGTTAGGACACTCAAAATGCTTCTGCAGTTCACGCCCTGAATAGTTTTATGGTGCGTGTTTGAATACTAACTCACCTTCATGATTTAATGTAGTTCTCAAGGACAAAACTGCATCTTTGTGCCCAGTTTACAGATCTTCAGCCACTCCTAGCCTATTGGGGTTTTGCTAGCTTTCAAGGCAATAGCCAGCTTACTGGCAAAACTGGAAGAGTCAGTGATCCCTAGATCTGCTGTTTTCCTGTAAATATTTAAGAATTTATGAAGGCAATTATTCAACAAAATAGCCTTGCAGATATGAGATGTTTAAAAATATGTTTGGAATAGGAATTTTAGCATGTTGGAGGAGGGCAGCTTAAGGCTACTGCTCAAGTTCTGTTAATTTATTTCTTTCAGCATGCTCAAGTTAGCCCACTTCATTCACAGTATCTGAGGTACTCGTACAATTGCTATAGGTGACCAGAATTCTGAAATAAAAAAATACTATTTTTTTTTTAGAGACTGGTAACTACATTAATCATCTTTGCTGGCAATTTTCTCTTTTGTTGGGACTACTTTTGTTCAGTTTACTTTATCTAACTCCTTTATTTTGTTTAAAAAAAAAGTTTTAAAATAATATAGAGGGAAATAAGACCGAAGCAGGGAAAACGTAGAGAGCCAGGTGGTGGTTAGGCATGACCGAAGCTTAGAAGTTAGATAGATTGAGCAAACTAGTTGGATAGCTGAAACATTTCAGTTTAGCACCAATGGAATTCTTCTAGTCCAATTGCCCAACCAATCCAAGTCTCTTGCTGCTTTACTGAGGAGCAACATAGCTCTTGGGGAAGTACTCTCCAGAAAATGTACTCCCAGGAAAAGTACTCCTTAGTCTAGAAAGCAGACAAAAGCTGTTCCTGCTCAAAAGAGAAGCACAAGCTACAATAACTCACTGTTTCTAAGTGAAGAAAGTGAGAAACTCACTATTTCTGGCATTGCCAAAGAAAGACCTGGTCTTTAAAGCTTATCTGACAGTGATAATTGAGTATGAAAGCGCTTCATTTTTGAAACCATTGCAATTTCCCCATCTAATGTGTGTATAGATTGATTATGAGGGACTCCTGTGCAATGCATTCGCTTGAACAGCAGGCTAGACTGCAGTGCTTTGAAGGGCACAAATGAATCCTTAATAAGCAATACATCCTACACCCTCTGTTTCAGCAAGAGTGTTACAAAAACCTAGTAGTGAAGATCATCTTGGAGCTTTCTGGTGATGAAAGATCTCCTGCATGCCCAGCACTGCTGGGGCGCTTCAGTCCTGGCTGACAGCATGGGCTTTCCAGACAGCCGGTGCTGTTCTGATTGCACATGCTGTCTTCAGAAATCTTTCTGTAAACTACTCTTTCTAAATTTTGCCAGTGGTAATATGACAAGGGCTTCTCATGAAACACAGTATGACATGTTTCACATCATACAGACCTGTATTTTTGCAGGCCACTGAGTCTTCCACTTTCAAAACCACGAAAAAAAAATCGGAGAGGAAGGATGTCCCTTTTGCTACTGCATTGCTAGTCAAGTCTTTAATGATTTACACCAAGAAGCTTGTATCTTCATTATCTTCCTTTAATGAAAAACTACAGGAAGCAAAATGAAAAACATCAGACGAAAGGTCATTGCCAGATTAGGCTGAAGTCTAAGGATGAATAGCAGCCACAGGCTCACACCAATTAGTAATGTCTCGGTTTCTTTTGCTTTAGTAAAATGCTGTATAGATGGCTTCCTCCTCTGAAATACCACAGGAAAGAATAGCAAATGGGCTGTGATGTCTTCTAACAGGGGCCAGGTGTGCACTGACAGGTAGGATGACTTGAGCAACTGTATGGCTCCAGATGCAAATCTGTAGTTTGGTTATTTCACTACAAGCAAACTAGAAAGAAGTGAACATGTTATTTGATGTCCTGCTGTATTAAGCTTTTTTCTAAGACTGAAAAATAAAAGCTCTTATGCCTCGCCTGCTGTTATGCCTGGTACCCATCTATTAACCTGGCCCGGGTCCAAGCTGGTGTTTATTAAATCATAATCACAACAATCATTCTCTCCCACAAGCATGCAGACAATTAAAACAAGAACAGATTTTCTTTTCAGTAGCATAAGCTGCAGCTAAAGGAGAACTGATGCAGTACAGTGAGGAGCAGAGCAGTAAATTACTCCTCTCTGATGTTGAGCTGCCCAAACAATCCGTGTCTTCTATAAGCAAAGTTGAAAGGAAACTGTGGCGCAGTCACAGTCCATCACCGCAGCTCAGGCGCTGAGCTGTCAGCCACGGTGTGGGGATGGGCAAATGACAAACTCTTCTGACCACTCTAATAGCCATCCGTATAATAATATTTTGTGCACAGATGCAATGTCTGACAGAGGCTGGTGTCTGCTCATTTACTGATGTTTCAGCACAGATGCTGGCACTTTTTTGTGGAGGGAGAAGAGGGTAGAAGAGCAGAAGGCTGGAACTGCGAACTGTCCATAGGTATTTCAGAATCCCCAACATGAGCACTGTGTATATCTCCATATACTTGAACTGAGACTTGTGTATTTGGCACCCTACCTATGCTGCCTTGTGCTGTGCTAGTAATAGATATTACCTGTCTAGAAAACTTATTTTGCTTACATCCTTTGACCATGACAATTGCAGAAAAACTATGACTACTAGATCGATCCATAAAAACCACCTCTCACTCATACACATGTACAGTTCATGTTTACAGATTGTATTTGTAAAATAATTTTCTCAGGTGTTTTCTAAGTCTTCAACCATTGCCAGGTAAGTATTAGCAAATTATAATAATGAAAAACCATGATGAAATCCCTAAACCAAATTTAAATAGAAGAGAACGTGGTTACTGTTCAGTATTCGTGTAAAAAAACAGATTCTGAAAACGTAAAAGGATTTTTTGTTTTGTACTTTGGAAACACTGAGGGGCACTGTAGCAATCAATAAGAAACAATTTGCAGAGTTGGCCATCTGTGTGGAGAAAAAAAAAGAGGAAAAGTGAAAGAAAAACTATTTCTTCCCTCAATTTTTGTTGAAGAACAGAGACTCAGAGCTATTAATTGGCTTACCCAGTGTCATGCAGAGTTTGTGTGACTGATCAAAGAAGAGAAATCAGGTCTCTAGAGTCCTGCTCCTCTGCCTCAACCACAAGATAATCCTTCATTTTAAATGCCTGTCAATCAGCTCTCCTGGTTATAATGCTGTCTGAAGTGTTACCACTGCAGTATGAAAATGAAACTACTCAGTGTTCACCAAAGCTGGATGAACAAATGAGAACTCCCATTCCCTCGCCTCAGGACTTTAGGTACTGATTCTCTTAATATTTATAACAAATTCTGTGAAACTAGATAATCAAATAAGCTCTCCTTGCCGAACTGGACAACCTGAATAAAACAAATTTGCCATGGCCAAAGGGGTAGCCTACTTTTATATTACTCTTTCAAATGTAATTTCATTTTCAAAAGGGACTGTAGATTTTTGTAGATTGGGTTTTTGACAAGCATAAAGCAAGGTGGCCCAGATTTGCTCTGTCGTACAGCTGTTCCATAAGTCAGAAGTGCACACTGTAAGAAAGGGCTCTCTGTGCTGCCATCTAGCATGTGTATTCCCCTGCTTCATCGTACTCTGTGCCCTGGATTCGCGTGTCATGGTCTGTACAACAGAACAAGGGAGAAAAACTGTCTAGGAGGAGATACAGGCCTCTCTCCCATGTGCTGCAGCCACCTGATTTCCTCCCTGGAGAGCCCTGATAACCCGTTTCGGGGAGAAGCAGAGGAGTTCTGTGTGTTAGCAATGTGTATGTGGAGCTGAAAAGATGCACTGACAGTATGTCGACAGGGCTCCATTACAACTGACCGCAGCATGGCAGCTTCCCAGGGCTCTGGCACGCTGCAGGGCCAAGCCTGCATCCTCGAGGGCAGTGGCATTTGCCAACTGGCCGTAGCGTGAGCCAGCCCCTGCCAGCTCCCCTGCAAGGAGAGCTGAGGGTGCCCTCCCTGCAGGGGTAACCTCAGCTAATGATGTCCTGGGAGTAATGTGTCCAGCCAGAACCTGAACATCAGAACCATGCATCTCTTTAAGGAGGCAGGAGTGATTTAGGAAGTGAAACACAGAACTCCAAAAACTGTTTCAGTGACTGGTGTTGGAGTTTTACCTTTAAAAAATGTGACCTAAGCCCTGAGGCTTCAAAAATGTGGCCTTAAACCCCAAATCCTCAAATGTCTTTAGACAGCCAAATCCATTGGCATAAAGTGCTTTTGAAAATGTTTTTTTACACATGTAGGACACACAAGTGTTTTCTGACAGGGCTCATAAAAGGCAGCATTGCTGCTGTTGATAATGGAACTTCTGCATGTCTGAATGTCACTGAAATTATCTCTCTGAATGGGGGGAAAAAAAGGTACTTTCTAGAAAAACAAAAAAAAAAAGTCACAATATCTTGCTGTATTTATTTATGACACTTACTGAAAAGTGAATCTTAGTCCAGGCCTACAGTATTTATCTCATTACACATAGAATACTTGTAGGACACTGTTCCCAAATTATAGGCTTTGGTCTGCTCACCCAAGAGTAATTATGGTAAATCTGGCTAGCTTACCTGAAAACATTTTATTTGAATTCTGGACTCCTTTCAGGCAGTTGCATGCCTTTCCTCCTCTGGGTACCCTTCACTAATAGGTAGCTTTGAACTGCAAATTAAAATTGTGCTTTCTGTGACCAAAGTTAATTTTGGAACTGTCATCTTTTTCACAAATCTCCTCCTCTGAGACATAAATTGCATTTTACATTAAAAAGAGGAAACAAGAATCAATTTAGAGCAGCTTGGTGACTATGAAAGTGCAGTGTGTTGTGAGAGCTGGCAGCACTGCAGCTGCCTGGACTCCTCTTGCTAAAGCTGCTGTGCAAAGTGAATCACCAAAGAAATGGGAATATGCGATCCACAGGGCTCTCAGTCCAAACGATGCTTAACCAGGACATGCTGTCCTGTCCAGGCTTGTGTTCAGGAGTTGTGCCTGGTGCTGCTGCCCACTGGTGTAGTTCACAGCAGTTCATCCCTCCTGCCATTAGCACAGTGCTTCAGTCTTGAGCAAATTGCTGTTGAGCAATGCTGTTGTTTGGTGCCTATGTGGTCTAACATGACATGCTATTGGGAAACACTAAAAGAGCACATGGATGCAACTAATTTCCCTTGCTAAAGTAGCTGGGAGGGCAGTGAACCGTACACTGATGTTTTTGCTTTTGTGGATAAAGCCATGATGTATTTTCCCTACCAGATCAAGCTGACTTGTAAACCTTGGAAAGCTCAGTGAGGCATTACGGACACTGCTTATACTGTCATTCCTTGATTCACGATCTCTAAACCAGAAACACAGTTTGGCGTGCTGAAGTCTTGATCCCAGCTGCTGTATCTAGCATGAATTAGTGCTGTTTCACTGATCGGGCCTTTGATGCTATTAGGCACTGGAGCTTATAGGAATCATCACTGTACTGACTTTTATCCTTTCTACTCATGTAGTACTAGAATTCATGGAGAAAAATATGTATTATTAGTAACATCTGAATTTTCTATAGTATCAAATACTCAATATTAAATTTGATAGTGAAATAGATGCTTCTCACTTCATAAAAGAGGTAATTTGTTCATCTTGGAGCTAACTTTCAAGGGTGAGTTATGGTACTTTTAGCTCCAGTCAGTGTGTTTTCTCATTGCCATATCACACTATGTCCTTGCACACCTTAGCTGCAAATGTTGGATGTGGAGGATTAATTCTGGTTGATAGGGACGTTGCTTTAATATAACTTCATTTGTTGAATTACTTTATTACATGAACCAACCTGATGTTTTAAGAAACATACCATACACACAAGACAGTAAAAATTTTTCATATGGTAGAGTCTTTGCTTTATCATATGTCAAAATATTATGTTGATTCCTTGGATAAAGTGAACCCTACTTACTTCTTATTTCCCCCTCCTAGTTAGCTTAAATTCATGCTAGAATTTCATACTGCATGGTGTATTTTATTAATTGATGTTACCATTTTGAGATTTCATTGATAATGAGCCTGTTCAGGTTATGCTGGTATTTTGCTCCTTGCCATAATTGCACTGTTACATGGTTGCCCTAGGGAGTGGCAGGACTCAGCTGGCGATAATTGCTCCTCTTTTGTCTTCATATAACACCTATAGGCATTGACTTAACACTTGAGCTGAAAACCTCGAGTCTCTAGTTTCTTCATTTTTCTGTGTCGTATTTCTGCATAAAAACAAAATGAAGATTCTTTTAGAGAGAATTATTGCCCAATAAAATACACTGATGAGTATCAGCTAGGCTTGAAGGCACATAAGACCCATTTACATGTCCTCCCTTCCTATCCCATCCTCCAAAAGACTCCATAATTCCTAGTCAAAAGCTCCAGTGATGGAGATCCATCAAATCTATTCCTGTGCCCCATTATTCTTAGTGACATAGAATAGTTTCTAATTTTGCCTCTGAATCTTCTTTGTTGCAATTTAGACCCATTATGCCTCATCTAAACAGGCAATTACAAGTTGTTCCCTTACCCTTTGCAATTGCCTTGTATATATTTTAAGGCTTCCTTTAGGATAAGCACAAATTACCTCAATCACTATTCACTGGTGACATCTCTTAGTCTTCTGATAGTCTAGTATTCTTTTTCATATTCTCCACCTGCTCCAGATCATTCTTGAAGTGTTTTGCCAAAATTGGACACACAATTCCAACTAAGGTCAGAGAATCAGAGTTACAGAATGTTAGGGGTTGGAAGGGACCTCAAAAGATCATCTAGTCCAGCCCCTCTGCCAGAGCAGGATCACCTACAGTAGGTCACACAGGAATGCGTCCAGGCGGGTTTTGAATGTCTCCAGAGAAGGAGACTCCACAACCTCCCTGGGCAGCCTGTTCCAGTGCTCTGTCACTTTTCATTAGAAAAGTTTTTTCTAATATTTTTGTGGAACCTCCTATATTCCAGCTTGTATCCATTGCCCCTTGTCCTATCACTGGACATCACTGAAAAGAGCCTGGCTCCATCCTCCTGACACTCCCCCTTGACGTATTTATAAACATTAATGAGGTCACCCCTTAGCCTCCTCTTCTCCAAGCTAAAGAGACCCAGCTCCTTCAGCCTTTCCTCATAAGGGAGATGTTCCACTCCCTTCACCATCTTTGTGGCTCTGCGCTGGACTCTTTCAGGCAGTTCCCTGTCCTTCTTGAACTGAGGGGCCCAGAACTGGACACAATAGTCCAGATGTGGCCTTACCAGGGAAAAGCAGAGAGGGAGGAGGACCTCTCTCGACCTACCAGCCACCTACCTTCTAACACACCCCAGGATGCCATTGACCTTCTTGGCCATGAGGGCACATTGCTGGCTCATGGTCATCCTGCCGTCCGCCAGGACCCTCAGGTCCTTTTCTCCTAAGCTGTTCTCCAGCAGGTCTTACCAGTAGCGTGTCTTTCAGAGTTTATTCCTCTTTTTATAATCCAGAGTGATGTTTTCCCTTCCCAATAACATTGACTTATGCAAGTATTATCATCCATTGGAATTATTAGATGTTACTTTAGAACTTGCCATCCAGCTCAGTGTATATTCATTTGCCTCGTTGACTGTGCCTGTTTGGGTGTAGTACACTGCTGAGAACTATCTTGATTTTTTTCCAGGAAACTTCTCCAATTTATCAAGAATATTTTACATTCTAATCCCATTCATCCATCAAAAACCTGCCAAATATTTATTCACCTGACTCAGGCTCACCTTAACAACTTAAATACCTGTTTAAAAATACCTATGTATTAAAAATTGAAATGGATCTACAAGATTACATTACCAGAGTACTGATAAGCATGATGCATGAAGTAGCATAGGTATAAACTCTTCTTCCTTCTGGCTTGGATTTTATTTTTTCAATTTCAGTCTCAGAACCATCCCTTGGGAAGAAGGACAATCAGAAAGCATTTCTGAAAGTTACCCTGCCTTGACCCCTAGACTTAAAGGCAGGTTTACACCAGCTTCTGCAGCCAGCAGAACTGCCTCGATGCATAACTCAGAGTGGCCACGGGTCAGAGGGCACTGGGTAGTGGTGGAAAGGGGGACATGCATGAGGTTTCTTTTCAGAAATGTTCCCAAGATGCTTCCACCCATGCTTTAAGGCTAGGGCAACATGGAGAGTACAAGCTTTTGTGCTGGATAGCAGTTGCGGGGCACTGAAAGCTGCCACAAAGATCTGAGCTTGTGCTAGTTCTGTGCCACAGTGCCTTGCTGTGTGAACACACCCTTAATTTCTGGGCTTGAGGATCGACACAGGCCATTTTCCACTTAGCTAGGACATCTTCATAAGGCACCATCTTGCCTTACACTGTCCCTGGAGAAATTTCACTGACTCTAGTGGTAATATTAATTTTCCCCAGAAGACTCCTCCACTCTTTATACCTGAAGTTCTGGCAGAGTCATATTTAGGAGCAACATGGGTGTACTGTCACAGAACACGGATCATATGCTGCATCAGCTAATGTTAACTCTAGCACTCTTCCCCATTTTTCTTGCCTCTTTGCCATCTTTATCTCCTTTCTCCCTCATTTCCTATACACTGACCTCCTTTTTTTCAGTAAATCCTCTCCCAGATAAAGCCTGTCAAGTAGAAGAGGCTGAATACCAAGAAGCCATAAGCATTTCTGGGTAAACTCTCAGGCTTGTCTCCTCTTCCTTCCAGCTGTTCAGTAGGATGTTTAGATTACTGGTCTTCATGTCGATTGTGTCATCTTTCTGTAGACTAAAGAATTTGAGTTTGCTGAAAAGGTAAAACACAGGTAGAGCTTTATGGATGATCTTCAGAAACTTCTCTTCAGCACTTCACAGCTCCTTCATTCCCTGTCGTGGCCCACTGTGAAAAACAGCTGCGTTTGAGCTATGCTTTTTGCATTCATGGCAGAGAAAAATCTGGGGACAAAGAGCACTCCCACAGCTACTAGGCAAATAGCTGATAATACTCGTCTGCCAGGATGGAGGTATATTGCTGCTTTGAAGTTGCTTGACGGGTTGGTTTGTATATTTACATTTTTATATGTATATTTATTGCCTAGAAGCCTACGTAGTCACTTTATTGAGTAATCTGGAAGAGAAATGTTAAAATGGCACAATCTCAGCATGTCCCCATGGCAATGCTTACACGTGATGAGTTCAGAGTTAATGGATTAGGCTTGTTTCTCTGATGAAACACCAGATGTGGCAGGCAGGACTTTGACCCAGCTGAGACACGCTCCTTTTTATGGATGTTGGTCTTATTCATCCCCTAGCTAATGCTAAGGAAGTGTTTATATGTAGAGGCCATCCAAGTGTGGTTTGATTTTCAATCTGAAGGTGTTCTCATTTGCACCCTGATCCAGCCATTCCTCTGGACTTAAAGTAGCAGAAGGGCTCTCCTATGTTCTCTCTCTGACAAGTCTCCTGGTTTGTCTCCTGTGGACAGTCTGTGGCTGTAAGCATTATATAAGAGTCCTTAATTCCCTGCTTTCACTAGTATTTCTGAAGATTATTTTGCACTGACAGCCAGCTGCAATGGAGCAGAATGGCTAGGGAGCAGTAGGAAGTGCTGCTTCCTATCACTGGTAGTGACTGCACTTTTGGTAGTTGAATTTCATTACTAAAATCCCTTATTAATATAGGATCGCTCTCTTCTGTCCCCAAAAATCTCCCAACAGATAGATCAAAACTGATGACCAGTAATGACTGTCAAATACAGAGATTTCTTGCCAGCATTGTACAAAGTGGATGTGTTGTGTAAAATCCCCTCACTTTGAAAAGAATTGCAAGAAAGCGTAGGGTGCCAAAGGAAGCTACACATTACAACTGCACCCTCTATATTCTCCTGCTGTCCTTGCCATTGGAACAGCTGTAGCCAGCAGCAGTAGCTGTGGTGAAACGTTTTGAAATATGAAAGAGTAGGTGTCTGGAGCTGTTTTCCTGTGGGTCTTAAAGAAATTATCCTCAGCCTCAGGAGATGAGCACAGGACATAGCTCATGAGGAGAGCAGCACTGGACAGAGTCAAAATGGAGAACAAGTACAAGATTGATTTCACTACTGGGTTGTTTGATCTGATTGGAACTGGCATTTCTGTCAAATAAGTATCTTAAAGGACAGTTAACACTACCTGGAGTCCTCTTGTCAGGTACTTAAAAACCTAGGGAAGAAATACATAAATAACAGCAGGACCAAGGAACACTTTGACATATGTAAGAAATATGGTCCAATGAAACCCTTTATATAAATACAAATAGAATTAATGGGAAAATAGCACAATAGCTTGTCAGAATCAAAGGACAATTGTAACTGCTGTGAAATAAAATAAAACAAAACAAGATGACAAAGTCTTGGAGCACAACAGACACCATCTGACTCTTGTTCTAGCTGTAAACTTGGTACTTTGAAACTCATAGCCTTTTTCTTCTTTCTTGGAGTTGTCGTTTTATGCTGAAAGCTTATTATGGTTGCTGTGAAGCAGGTCTTTGGTTACACCTACATACCTGCTTATAGGGAACAGCTGCAACATATCCTGTGGTTTTGAGCTAACCAGATGGAGCAGTTAAGTAGAACTTTATGTCATGATAAGATGTCCTGGGAAAACACTGCTCACCAGGAATCCTGGCAGGAATGGAACAGGAGGTCTGAGGGAGGTGGAAAAGGCAAAGTTTTGGCAATTGCGCTCCAGAATGGTTGTGTGAGGAAAAAAAACCAGAGCAGATAAGGAAAACAGAACAGCTAGAATCTCCATCAGAGGAGATGGAAGCAGTGACATTCAGCATGAACCCCTTTGGGAAGGCAGACTTAAGGATCTCTGAACATGGTGATTAATTCTGTTTGGCTTCTGCTGCATTCATGGAAATAGCATTCCCCATGCAGTCTTTGTAAATAAAGAGGAGGGCACCAAAGAAAGCACTTGACTAGCATCATCTGTTTCTCTTTGACATGAAAACCGGAGAGCTAGAGCCAAAGTCCTGTCTATGCCCTCAGGCAAAAGAATGACAAAAATATATCTGTAATTATATTCCTCACTTTGTGCTTTGCTACTGTCAGAGGGCATACGACTGCCTCTCCCTCCCGACAAGACCTTTCTGAGATAAAGACAGAGATTATGTATCACCAGCACTCATAGTAAATAGCCTTCTCATTGGACAGTTGGCATTTATGAAGAAAATGGAAAAGCTCAACAACAGCAGCACTGCTGAAGAGTAAAAATCATCATACAAGCATGAAAGGCTTATCATTTTCATAGGAGTTAATTTTCATGCAATTTTCCAATTTAGCATTTTTTTAAAAGTCTTAATGCTTCCTAGCTCTTCTTGGTGGGTAAGCACTTTACAAACATTATCTAATTCATAGTTATTAAGTAAGTAGCTATTAGTATTTTCATTTCAATGACAGAACGGCGACAGGAACAATTCCTTTCCTAATGTCATGGACTGGGTCATTTGCTCAGCAATGCTCAGTCATGGCTGGCTAGAAAGGTAGGGTTAACGGCTGGGTTGCGCCACGGACTAAACAACCCAATCCCAGTCTCTCTGAGTACTAGCTCAAGAGCAGGAAGAACATATCTTTGTTCTAAAAACAGGAAGAGCAGAAGTTAATCAAACCGGGGCACCACTCTCCACCTTGTTCTCCAAAATACTGGTTACCGTTTGGACTACCGAGATAACACCACAGGGATGATATAGGCCAGCTAACAAGGTTACTCCTAGGAAGGAGCAGAGGAGGAACTGTCCTATTCCTGGCTAACAGAGTCTTTCAAAGGCTCTTCTTGGTTGGAATTTTTTGCATACATTGCCCAGAGAAGTTATGGATGCCCCCTCCCTGGAGATGTTCAAGGCTAGATTGGAGGAAACGTTGAACCTAGTCTAGTTGAGAGGCATCCCTGCCGATGGCAGAGAGGTTGGATTAGATCTCCAAGGTCTCTTCCAACCTGGGCCATTCTATGATTCTATGAATAGCACAGATGTGTGGCATTTGGGACTTCCTAGGTTAGACACTTACTGTTAACTCATTAAATGAGTATGTTCTCACAGAAACATGTGCCTCTCTTTCTGGCAGATGGTGTAACGAGACCATGCGCCTCTCCAGAAAATATTCAATGCTCCCAAGGAGTGAAGAAAAAGATGCTAGGTCAGCCAAGGAAAAACAGCAAGACAGGTGCATGTCTTAATGGGCATCTAAATCAGGGCCTCACATTAAATCCATCCACCTTTAAATCTATCTTTTCAGTACTGAGTCTATACTAGAACATGCCTGTCTAACAAGGGCAAGAGTGAGCAACAGCCTGCAGGGCTCACCTGAGAAGTATGGGCTCTCCTCAGCCTGGAGGAGGGGGTTTTCACCCAACAGCTCCCTTTCTTTGTTTTTCTTTTTTTTTTTCTTTTTTTTCTTTTTTTTTTCTTAAAAGCTATGAGTCTTTCTGACCAGGCTGAAGGCTAGGCTGAATTGGAATGACTTGCCATTTCCATGCAGATGGCCACTGTGCAGGAAGGCAAGATCAAGAAAGGAGGAAGGTCCTATAGTGGTGCAGGGCCAGGTGGGGAGCAGGTGAGAGAACAGCAAGGAAATCTCATTATAATGGTAATTGTCTTGACCTACTTTATTCAACCATGGTGCTTTGCAAGCAGGGACCCTAGCAACAGCACTGCAGTTATGAGGCATCATGATGGAGACCTGGTGTTTGGTTGTTTTCAGCTGTTGTTCCTCACTCTGAACAAGGCAATTTGCCAGCAGTTTAACAAGGGCATTGCCAAAGAGCCTGCCTCTCTCATCTGTGCTCTGTCGCTCATTCATGAATGCTGTGCAGAAATGTGGAGTAGAGCCACCAGGTTACTTTACAGCATTACAGTACCTGTGTTTGAGGTGAAAAATCAAACAAAACTATATTCCTCATGACAAAATTACTGAGGTAAAGAATGCTGTAGGCCATTTTTGCTGATGTGAGAATTGCTCTCTGTTTCTGAGCTCATGATCCTGCGGTTAGCTACTGATAATGAGTCAGAGCTGAATGCTTCCCAGAGACTTACATTTTCCACAGCTCAACAACGCTCTGCTGGGGTGGTTTTAACAAGGTAAGCACACACAGGCACATGCCAATGAATAGACAGTATTGGGGCAAGAGCGAAGGACCTATAAGCATTTCATGTATTTGAGAGTCTGTTTCAGTAATGGCATTTGCCTAGCAAAAAAAAAAAAAACAATCCAGAAATAACACTTGAATTTTGTCATATGTTTGTGTCTGGTGGGTTTTTTTTGGTAGTGGGGGGAGGGCCTGTAGGGGTGGCTCCTTGCAAAACTTTCAGAGCCTCCCCCAGCTCAGGTAAAAGTCAGATCCACTTCTGGCCAAGGCCAGCCCAGTCAGTGCCTCTACAATCAAGGTACTTAAGAGAGGAAATCTGTTGGGTTAGTATCTTTTTGTCTCCTTGTTCCATCCTTTTTGTTGGGGAGTTGCTTGTTTTGGAGAGGAGGGGGAAGCGAAGAGATCAGCCATGCAGTCAGTAAGGACAAAGCAGGGGAAGCGCACCAGGGCAGAGATCTCTCTGAGCCCATGCTGAGATGGCAGGAGGATGAGAGCCTGCAAATTTAGGAGATCAGTGGTGGCAAAACATCCAGAATGCAGCAGCACATGGAGGACCCCATGCCAGGGGAGAGAGAGACCATGTGGGAGCAGAGGACACGCCTGAAGTAAACCATGACCCATGCTGAGGCACAGGATGCTGCAGCCCACGGGCGAGTCCCATGCTGGTGGGAAGGACTCACGTGGAGGAGGAGGATTGTCTCCCATGAGATGGACACCACATGGCACCAGGGGAAGACTGTAAGGAGTCCCCTTCCCAAGGAGGAAGAATTGTACTGGACAATGATTAATGGCCAGGCCACAGCCCCCATCCCCTGTCGCCCTGTGTGGCTGGTGTGGGGGCGGTAGCCAGGAAGAGGGGGGAGAACTGCATTTAGTGTATTTAAGATGTGATTGTATTTATTTCTCTCACCATCCTACTCTAATCTAGTTGGTGGTAGTCAATTATGTTTTCTCCCCAAGTCTACTTTGGTTTTTGCCCATGACTATAAATGATGAATGGACACTCCCTGTCCTAATCTCAGTCCTTGAGTCCTTGAGCCTTTTTGTTGAATTCTCTCTCTCCCCACCTCTAAAGGGATGGCATTGGGGGTGAGAGAGTGGCTGCATAGCTTTTGTTCCTGGTGAGGCAAGCTTAAACTATGACGAATTTATTTCATTTGTATGTTTGCTTCCTTCCTTTTATCTTTCCAGGAACTTAGAGATAAAATAAAATGTCACTGAACCTCTTACCTCTAAGTTCCTGCTGGCCATCATATTACTCACATAACCAGTTGTGATGGCAACATTATGTTGGTCATATGAAATGAGGTAGTGGCCTCAGTGTGGCTTGTAATAGACTGGAGTAATATTGAATTAGGGTACAGGTACCCTCATCACCATCAGGGTTTGACAGTGTCCCAGACCTCTGCTAATTCATACGCAGAAAAACCTGTTAGCCCCATCTGCTCTCTTGCACTGCTCCATGGCCTTTCCTTTCTCTTCTAGCCAGAGACACAGAGTAGGGTTTGTATCTCTCATCCATGTTGCAGCCTCTAATGAGTCTCTGCAAACAGCAGGAGAAGCATTTCAGGCCCTGAGGGATGTTAATTCTCTAGAGAACTGGTCCCAGACCTTCTCTCCTTTATTAAACTCAAACAATGATTGTTAAATTTTCCTGTTAAACTGTTCCTCTGAAGCCATTAATCTAACAGCCTTTTAGTACCACAAATGCCTTCTGTATTTCAGTTCTACTAGATGAAATAATTACCAGGTCCAGAGGCAGTCTCAGAAAAAGACCACCTTGTTCTTCCAGAGATACGGATTCGTCTTATCACAGCTGGCCAGCAGCCTGAAGTACGTATTTTGCTGAAACTAAACATGTTGTGGGTGGAAAGACTTGCGGTATTACCTGCTATGAACTACATGTGCTAAAATGTCAATATCAGCGCCCAAGCAAACGGAATCCTAAAATATCTGTGTTTTGTGGTCCTACGTAGCATATCTCTGGCCCTAACTTTAACTTGAAGTGGTGAACTGAGGCTTTGCAATAAAATGAGAGTGTTTAAAACTCTCTTTTCCAGAAACACAGAGCTAAAACATGCTGTGTGTGACACAGCACATCAGACTGTCATGCACTGCTGCCTCCTGGGTTAGTATCCAGCCTGATTTGCTAATCCTCTGAGCAGAAGGGAGAGAGGGAACCGTTGCCTGAGGCATGCAAGCAGCAGCAGCAGCTGTGTGTGAGTGAGGCCAGAGAGGTGGAGGTGGCAGCCAAGGGGTGGTCACAGAGGAAGGCCAGCGTTAAGGTCACCTGGAGCTGGAGCACTGTGTGCACACACAGCCTGGTGGGGTGCCAGCACTGTTACAAGCTGAAGGCCAGACAGTAGGCTGAATGGATCAGTTCGTTCTGTTGCTTTTACCCATGTACACCGAACTGCCTTTGGAGGCTGTTTTAGAGACAAGCAGCATTTAATCCCTGCTGTGATCTGTTAAAGTCACACATCAAAACTCTCGCTACAGGGAAATTAGGGGATGTAACACCATGAAGGGGAGTCAGGATTTCATCCATTGCTGCCAGAATATTGCACTCCTGGCTTGGGGCAGCCCTGTGTCATCTCTTTCAGGATGCTGTGGGTGTGCTTGTGAAAATCACCCAGAAGATGGGCGGGAGATGCTCAACTATCCAGGTGGGTGCCTTGAACCACCCTGGTCATACCACACAGCTACCAAGCCCCTGATGTAAGAGCGTAGTCTTAGAAGGGCCTAAAGCTATCCCACTGAGAATAAGTATTTACAGAATAAATCTCTGTTCAAAACATACTGGGAAAAATATATATATTGAGTTAGTTCCTCTATATATGCATATATGTAACTCCTACTGCCATCATATAGAAGTTACAGAGATCTTGACCTGTTTTTTGAGACATGTCTCAGCTACCAGTAGGTAAAAAGGATGTGACCATTTTCTACTACCACCTCTCTCAGCCTGCTTCATATGGCCTGACGACATGCAAGTCCATGGCTGGCTTAGCTTGTGTATAAGCAAAACTTTGGATACCCTTCCTAGCTGCTTTTTTTCTTCTTATTTTCCTTTTTTTTTTTTTTTTTAAGTAAGAGAGAAATTATAGCCTTTTAAATTTTTTAACAGAAAAAACCAGCTTCTTCAAATCTTTATATTACCTTCTAGAATTAATTTCTTCCAACTGTACCATTGAGAATGCTTTGTTATAAATCATGCAACAGTGGATGTATTTTAGCTGGGCTGATATAGGTTGTGTTGCTTTATGCTAGTGCTGCTGCTTCAGCATGAGCTGTGCTTTCCTTGTTGTGTATTCAGAGCAGGTGGGTTTTCGCATGTCCTGAGATATCTTACCCTGCCTTTTTAGAAGTCCATGGCAGAACTATGATTGATTTGAAGGTGCAGAGGATTGCAGGATAATGAAAAATTACCTGAGGTTTGTGCTGAGCTCGAGGGTCCATGAGCAATAATGTACTCATCGTTATTCATAAACTGTGAGAAACTGTATGGTATTTTTCAAGGTTTTAATTGCAGTTGGCATTATAGACTTATTGCTGGCGGCAGCCATCTTGCTGAAATGTGGGATATTTGCAGTACAAAAAACTCACAGAAATAATTGTCAGCCAGTTTCCAGCAGGCTCGAACAAACTGCTGTCTGCAGTTGGAAGCAAATTTTACCCTTGGTTTCTAGAGATGCACTTTAAAACTAGAGTGTTAAATTTGAGCCTAGCTTCTGTTAGGACCAGTCTCTGTGTTTCTGATGGCTGCCACTGATGTGCTGAGAGCTGAGTGATGTCTTGATGCATAAGCTTGTGTCTGGGCAGGACCATGTACAAAAACATGCAGAAGTCATAACCCAATGTGCAGAAGATCCTTATCTCATGTTATCAGGCCTTGTGAAGGGATATTTTCCCAACATGTTTCACTTCAACCAATGTTATTTTTTCCTTAGCGTCTCCTTCCTTCTGTCCATCTCCTTGTGAACACTACTTGTTCAACAGATTACCGAGGGTTGTTTGTTGCTTTGAAAGCATATACAAAACTAAAAGTTACCTAGCGTCACCTAGTTTAAATGTAGACCTCCCTGGTGTTGCTTTGATGACTCTGAGGTGTGGCGTAACCAAATATGATGTTAAGCATGATTTGCACTCCCTTCCCTGCTGGCAGAAATCCTGCACGAACTTGATGCAGATTGTCTGGATCAGGCAAGTGTGAGAAGCAGATGCAGAATAACAACTCCACCTGCAAGGCCCGTTGGCAGGAGATGCAGTCCCTGGTCAATCTTTGGGGAAGCATGAATATTTTCAATAAACAAATGGGACATAGTCTTTGAGGGTAAGCAGAGGAGGTAGGTGCTATCAGCCAGAGTCATGTTAAATTAGGGGCTGCAAAAGTGGCATTTGCTCTGCGTAGTCTTCTTAGGATTGATGCTGAGAATATAGCTCATTTATTAACACATCTGGCAGCCCACAGTGTTTAATCCACTTTCTCAGCATCTTGCCCAGGAGAATAGGTCAGTGTGTTTACTAAGATATTTTTCAGAACATTTTCTACCACTGCTGAGAAAATGGTCATATTTCAGATAGTGAGGCCCATTAGCTTTTTTTCAAGAGGCAATTCCCTGTAAATAAGCTGAGCATTGCCTGACTTACTAGCCATTAACTAATGGTTCACTCATTGGCCAGTGTGGGATGGCACCTGCTCATGCCACAGCTGTGTAGTAACTCCTGATGGGTATAAAGGAAAAGCTTTCCTCTTATTCATAGGCTTATTCATAAGAAATATATTATCAAATATGAAATAATCTTCTGTCCTTTAGATAGTCCATTGTCACATAAACAGTGAAGATGACCACCTTGTACAGGAGTTCTGAAGTTCTCATGCAGCCAATAACACCAGGTGCCCTGCTGGACCTCTCACTTGTGAACAGAGAAGGTCTTGTGGG
The DNA here is from genome assembly GCF_000703405.1 of Apaloderma vittatum. Classification (NCBI taxonomy): domain Eukaryota; kingdom Metazoa; phylum Chordata; class Aves; order Trogoniformes; family Trogonidae; genus Apaloderma; species Apaloderma vittatum. Next base: position 25,925 of record NW_009698489.1, on the reverse strand, counting down.
TGATGTGATGGCTGGAGGGCATCTTGAGCATAACAGTCACAAAATGATAGAGATTTCGATTCTCAAACAAGTAAGGAAAAGGTTCAGCATTTTTTTGAAGACTTTGGCCTGTTTAGGAGACTAGTTGACAGAGTCCCTTGGGAAGCAGTCCTGAAGGGCAAAGGAGTCCAAGAAAGGTGGACATTCTTCAGGAAGGAAGTCTTTAAAAAATATCAGAGGCAGAACATCGCCATATGATATAAAATGAGTTGTTAGGGAAGAAGACCAACCTGGCTGAACAGAGAAATTTTGCTAGAGCTCAAAAAAAAAAAAAGGTAGTTTATGACCTTCAGAAGAAGGGGCAGGCAACTCATGAGGACAACAGGGATGTTGTGAGGTTATGCAGGGAGGAAATTACAAGGGCAAAAGCCCAACTAGAACTTAATTTGGTCACTTCTGTAAAAGACAGCAAAAAACGTTTCTAGAAATACATTAGCAAGAAAGAGAGGGATAAATAAGAATTTCCATCCTTTATTGGTTGCAGAAGGAAACATAGTCAGAAAGGATGAGGAAAAGTCTGAGGTACTTAATGCCTTCTTTGCCTCAGTCTTTAACAGTTATTCTCTTGGGTCCCAGTTCCCTGAGCTGGAAGACAGGGATGGGGAACAGAATGAAGCCCAAGGAGAAATGGCTAGTGTCTTGCTGCACCACTTAGATGCACACAAGTCTATGGGGACATGGATGGGATCCACCCAAGTGTACTGAGGGAGCTGGTGAAAGTGCTCACCAAGCCACTTTCTATCATTTCTGGCTAAGCAAGGAGGTCCCAGTAGGCTGGAGGTTAGCAAATGTGATGCCCATCTACAAGAAGGGCCAGAGGAGGATCCAGGGAACTACAGGTCTCTCAGTCTGACTGTGGTGCTGGGGAAGGTTATGAAGCAGATCATCCTGAGTGCCATAGCATAGCACAGACAGGACAACTAGGTAATCAGGCCCAGTCAGTATATGTTTATGAAAGGCAGGTCCTGCTTGACTAACCTGATCTCCATCTATGACAAGGTGACCCATTTAGTGAATGAGGCAAAGGCTGTGGATGTTGTCTATGTGGACTTCAGTTAAGACTTTAAAACTGTTTGCCATAGCATTCTCCTGGGGAAACTGGCTGCTCATGGCTTGGACAGACCACCCTTCACTGAGTGAAAAATTGGCTAGATGGCTAGTGCCTAAGAGTGGTGGTGACTGGAGTTAAATCCAGTTGTTGGCTGGTCACAAGTGATGTTCCTCAGGGCTCAGTATTGAGGCCAGTTCTGTTTGATGCTTTTATCAATGATCGGGATGAGACAATCAAATGCACCCTCCATAATCTGGCAGATGACACAAGGCTGGGCGGGAGTATTGGCCTACTTGAGGGTAGGAAGGCCCTACAGAGAGATCTGGACAGGCTGCATCAGTGGGCCAAGGCCAATTGTATAAGGTTTAACATGACCAAGTGCTGGGTCCCGTACTTCGGTCACAAAAACGCCATAAAATGCTACAGGCATGTAGATACAGACTACAGAAGGCTTGTGTTGAGTGGCTGGAAAGCTGCCCAGCAGAAAAAGACTTTGGGGTGTTGGTTGACAGCCGCCTGAACGTGAGCCTTCAGTGTTCCTGGGTGGCCAAGAAGGCCAAAAGCATCCTGACTTTTATCAGGAATAGTGTGGCCATCAGGAGCAAGGAGGTGATTTTTCTCACTGTTCCTGGCACTGGTGAGGCCACACCTTTAAACTGAACACACTGTGTTCAGTTTTGAGCCCCTCACCACAAGAAAGACATTCAGGTGCTGTAGTGTGTCCAAAGAAGGGCAATGAAGCTGGTGAAGGGTCTAGAGAACAAGTCATATGAGGAGCAGGTGAGGGAACTGGGGTTGTTTAGCCTGGAGAAAAAGAGAATGAGGGGACACCTTATCACTCTCTGCAATTACCTGAAAGGAGATTGTAGTAAGGTGGTTATTAGTCTCTTCTCCCAAGCAACAATTGATAAGACAAGAGGAAATATACCAAAGGAGGTTTAGATTGGACACTTGGAAAAATTTCTTACTGAACGAGTTGTTAAGCACTGGAATATGATGCCCAGGGAAGTGGTTGAGTCACCATCCCTGGAGATATTTAAAAAATGTGTAGATGTGGTGCTTAGGAACATGACTTAGTGGCAGACTTGGCAGTGCTGATTAACAGTTGGACTCAATGATCTTAAAGGTCTTTTCCAACATAAATCATTCGATGATTCTGTATTATACAAGAGATTTCCTGGAAAAGACATGTTGTTACTTCAAGATTTTTGTGTTTAGCTGGATGAGAAATAAAAATATTGTCTGAGCTTTTTTGAAAACTCTAGCTGGAGTTTCCAGCAGACGGAAGGAGGGGAATAGCTGAACTGAATGATGTTGTGATATAAAGGTAATGAGAGAATGGAAAGTTGCTGTGTCATGACAGCAGTAGCAAAAGTATTTTAAGAGGGTGATCACTGCTAATTGCTTTGAGCCCATTGCTTGTATCTGGTGTCTCTTACCACTGTTCCAACAAGATCTTTCCTATTTTGGATTATGTTCTGTAGGGGGACATTTGTGTCTTCATATTATTTGGAAAGCACCATGCCTGGGACTCAGTAGCCAATAATGAGTAAATAACTCACATGTTTCACTGTAACAGTAGCTGTATGGAAAATAGCAAGACTGCCTGGCTTGCACTGCTAAGTGCGTGCACTGGCAGAGCTTCTGTACGCAGCACGTGGTTCCCAGGCGAATGTGACCATCGGTGACTGTGCAGGTTATGCAGAATGTAAAAACCCAGAAGTGAACCGCTGTGAAACAAGCAAGAGTTTTGCACAAAGCAGATCTGAGAGGATGTTGTTCCCACTGCAGATTCTCTTCAGACCCCCCAAAGCTGCTGTGCTGTGCTTCTCTGTCCTCATTTTCAGCACTTGCTGCAATAGTACATCCTCCTGATGCCAGGTCTTCAGGTACCCCTGCTCTTCACTGCTGGGTCAGGATCAGCCGGTCTTCTCCATGACACAGGTTATAAACATGCTGTTTTTTCCTTCCTTTCATCACATCTGGACAGTGATCTTCCAGGCTTCTCTGAAGGGCTCCCTTTGTGCCCTATTTCCTCTTTCTCCCATTTAGGAAGCCCCGACCCACCACCCACACAGCCAAACCAAGGACGACCATTAAGGTGAATGGAAGATCTCATCGGCTAAGCCAAAAATTTCCCAACATAGTTTACCTAACATAACAAGCTGTGCCTCCAACCTCCTACTGCCAAAGTCACAATTTCTTTACTTTCAGCAACACGAGGATGCTAAAACTAAACATGTAAACTGGGTCACTTTTTTACCATTACCTTCAAAAATGCAAAGGTGTGGGAAGGCAGTGCTTCATATTCAACTCAGTACCTGGGGCAGGCAGCAGGTATCTTTGTTGTACTAGGCTGTAAGACAAATTTTTCATTAGGTAGAATCTTGTCTTCAAACTTGAAATGTTTTCCTTCTTTTTTTTTTTATTTTGAATTAAAAGTAATTGTTGCCAATTTGAGAAATAAATTGGCATACTCCCAAAATGGTATGCTGCATTAGTTCAGCATGTGTATTAAAAAGTTTCCTTTTATAGAAGGCTGGAAGGTTAGGAACGGAGTCCTGCCTGGGAAAGGCTAAGTGTGTCATTGCCTAATGTGCTTAAAATAAGGCTGACCCGGTATCAGACACTGGGGAGGATGGGTGAAGACCAGTCACCATGATCAGAGGGAAGCAGACTGTCTGATCTGTTGACTCTTTCGCATCTCCTGCTTTTTTAAGTCTGTAAGGAAAAATCATGTATAAGGTGTACTTTTCTAGTGTTGTATTTTGCTTCTAACACACTGCCTACAAATGCCCTAATCCGGAAGGGCTTAATCACAGTTTAGTTGCTTTGGAGAAGGCTTCTGATTTCAGGTGGTGATAACCACCCTAGCACAAAAGGCACAGAGTTGCTGATAAATGTGTAGTTATGAAACGGCCACATGAGTTTTGTTGGTTTTTTCCCCTGGTCTCTTACACAAGTACTGTCTGATGGCCATTTAGTATTAACACTGTAGTTATACTATACCTCCTCAGAGCCCACCTTTGCTAAATCTGCAGCCAAAGGAACTCATGCTACCTCTGCCCCTTTAATCCTTGTACTCTGCTTTTCTCACATCGCCCATGGATGTCCTTCCTTCACCTTCACCAGAGATCTGCAGATAAAAAACAGTGGTCTTTCAACCACCTTGGCTATGGAGTCATATTTTAGGGCATAAAAGTCAGTGCTTACAGGAGTGTTGCTGAAGTTTTAGAAAATCTTCCTCTTCCTTTAAAACTTCCTGATGCTTTACCTGAATTTATACAACTAAAGCAGTGTTTGACCTATGGCATGATCTTTAAATAGAAACTTGCCTGTAGGATATTATTTTGGTTTATTACATGCATGGAAAAATCTTTTCTGTCAATTCCTGTGCAGTGAGGAATTTGCAGGATGAAACCAAAATTAATTACAGTAAGTAATGCAGCCACTGTATGTAGTGGCTTTGCAAAACCAAGAAATCATCATCAGTTTAAGACACTGAGCTCATCTAGAGTTACTGCAGTGAGAGAATTGAATTCAACAGAGACATTTCTCATTCAGCACAACCATACGCTTTCTGAAAATATAAATCAAAACAAATGAACTGGGAAAGGCACGGCACTGACACATATACAATTACAGAACAATAGAAATCTCTCTTGGTTTTATTTGTTTGATTAAAAAACCTGAAAGGCAAAGATTTGTTTATCTCATTGCACAGGGACACAGCAAGACTCATCTGTCAAGGTCTTTACGCTCAGGGCTGTTTCTCGTGCATGGTCATGGCACACTAACATTTTAGGCACACTAGCATTTCTTGTAAATACTTATTAGGGACCTGCTGTTGTACTTGGGTGAGATTGACACACAATGAACTCAGCAGTGATTGACTTGAAAGGTAAATACCTTGTGGGGCAACCTAAAAAAAACTCTGTTCCTATCAGCAGCTGACTCAGAGTCTTCGAGAGGGATATTGTAGCTTCTGGAGAAGTCTTACAGTGTAAATTTTAAAGCTTTGCTTGGTTCAGGTGACAGTGGTTAGGAGTTCAAAATATTGCTCAAGGCAGCAATTTCATTCCTCTGGATTTCAGCAGGAGAAAAATGTAATAGTTCACATAGTCGTACTCAGCTTGCAATGAAAAAGGAGCTCATGTGCGGTAAATATATTTCAAATGCCAAGACAAATCAGATGTGTTCTTATAAACAGTCTTGTAAAGGTGGGTAATCTGTTCTCTGTTCATTATATATTACACCTCCCTGGCCTCATAATTCATGAGATATGCTTAAATAGTAATTTAAAATGTGAACATACAGAACTTACATGGTAGGTACTTACAGGTCGGTACATATTTTTATTATTATTTTACACATATATTTCTTTTATCTGTTAGTATAAAATTACAACTTGTTCTCTCTTAATCTGAGAGCCAGAGTTTAAAGTAATTCCAGACAGAAGGCCAACAGTAAAAACTCTGGAGACCCTCAGGCCCCAAATGCTGCATGGAAGTGCCCAACAGGATTTCCAAAACATCAGATCTGTTAGATAATATCCATTACTTCTCAAAGGGAATTTGCCCCAGATCCTTCATAGACGTTTTTGGCAAATCCTATTTGATGCCTACTTGCATCTTTAAGTATATAAATGCCTTTGCAAATTTCAGTTCAAACTCTTAAATAATATCTCCGAACTTAGTGAAAATGTTAAGGAGAGTTTTGCCTAAGAAAGCATTTCAGTATTCAGACTTGGAATTAACAGGTGCAAACCAGGAAAGACTAGGATCTAGATAATCCTTCCAAAAACCGATATCTAAACATACTCTGTGAATGTTTAGTTCAATATACTCTAATACAACAAGGCAAGGATATCCTATTAATCTTTCCAGCATCTCAGCTGTTTTTTCTTTAAATAAAGGACAATAGATCAACATCAGTCTAACTTAACTGTGAGAATCTAGTGTCAGAGTTTCTTTAATTGAACCAAAGTTTCTGGCAAGATCTAAATATAAACATACTTTTAAAAGAAATCTTTTTATATTACATTTTCTTTCTGATACTTGAATCGCAGTTTAATGTAGAAAGCTTGAACTGCCATCCAATTTGCAAGAAAATGCTTTGGAAACATATTTACCTTTTAGGTATTTTTCTTTGCTCTAAGAAGCACTTGAAAACAAACACATCTTAAATGCAAACCAATAGAAATGTAATCTCAATTTTCTAAATGAGGAAAAAGATCAGAGTTCTTCCTGTTTATCTTGCCTCCCCCATAACACCTCCTTTTTCTAGTTGATATCAGAAAGGAAAGCAAAACAAAAATCCGTTCTAGAAGTAAATGAAGAAAGTGAAAGGAATACTTCAATATGTTCAAGACAATAACAACCCTAAACCTGCTTGTCTTTTCAAATGCTGTATTTTCAACACTACATAAATTTCAACAGAGATAAAAAAAGGAATTGCCACATGCACATGCCTTTATGACTTCTTGCTTATTTCTATAGAAACAAATAAAAGTCAGAATTTTCTTTTGATTTGTAAGTTATGGAAGAAGTGCTAGACAGATAGCCTGTACATAATATTTACATTTTCAGTGATAGAGATACCTAAAATAAGCTGTCTTCTCTTCCCTTCAGAACCTCACATACTTTCTTCCTGTCTGTCATACTTCGTCCACTGTGTAGTCTAGGCTCCTTCAGTGTTGCTAGCAAATACCAGGAGCTCACAAACAGGAGCAGAGAATAAATGAACAGGTCTAATCATGGTTGCGATGGTGATAACCTCTAACCAAAACTGATTAATGACCCCATTTTACCATCCCCCAAAAGACCAGGGACGAAAATGAGCATCATCCAAGAAGGCAGGACCCTACCAGTGCTTGGTGAAGTTTACATAGTCATAGTTGGCAGCAGGTAGTTACAGTGCTGCAGGAGTTATTTTTGTATACCTTCTTGCTTTGTAGCCAACTAACTTGTGAAACAATGAATTTAACTTTTTACTATGAATCTAGCTAAGAAATATTTTGATAGCATACTTAGTGTTTTGAGTGTGTTCATCTGAAATGTCATGTAACTAGCTGGTTGTGTTTATTATGCCTACTTATAGACCAACCTGTATTACAGATGTAAATCTACATATTTTATCTCACAAACAAATACCACTGACAGTCACACAAGATCACCTAATCATATATGCCTACAGGTGGGCTTCTTGTAGAAATGGCTCTCCTAGATGCACCAACGAAATCAAATTACACTCTGGAAAGAACAACAGACCCTTGTCAAGAGAATCCAAAACATCATGAACTCAGTTGCACTGGGTATGCTGAACTCATGTAAAGGCAAAAGATTACAGACTTCTGTTGAAAAATGTGCTTTCGGTACCTCATTAGTCACTGCAGGAAAAATTTCTAGTGCTTTAGCTTCCCTTTGCATGACATTTCTCTTGCAGAGACTGTCGTCCTATAGGGGTTCACTGAAGTATGGCCATTAAACGGCATTTGATAGGAAATAAAAAATTCAGCAGATTAAATAAAAAACTTGTGTATTTACAGGACCAACGCCAGAAGCATTTATAGTGTGTAGGGTTAAATCAGAGCAGCCTGGAAGCTGATCTGTGAGACATTTGAGGAAGAAACTAAAACTGCAAGTAGACCAGCAGCTGCTTGTCATGATGGGAAGAGAATTTTGGTAATTGTGACATCAATTTAATCAAAACTAGAGAAGTATTAATAGCAGTGATAGAATGTGAAAGTGGTTGTTACTTAACTAGTTGTCCACTAGTATCATGAAGGATAACTTTCCGTTCCATTGAGGGTACATATACTTTTTGTTTTGTTTTCTCTTTTCCCCTTCAGGTCCTCGTAAGGCCTACTAATCAATATTTAAATATAAAAATTTTGTTTGTTTCAGCCAGTATTGATGACCTAATTTTTGATCTTGTTTGTTAATAGACTAGAACTTCCTGCATGTGCTACAACAGAGACAATCTTCTTTCTTCTTTGTGAAATGAGGCACATTAATTCTGATCATTTTCTGAATTAGCAGAGCTTTTCACAGGAGCATTATCTTTAAGTGCTGTTACCGGAGTTACTCAGGAGAGCTTAGTTTAAATTAGTGATGTTTAAATTAATTAAAAAGAATGGCCTGTGAATTTTCCCATCTGAGTTAAGATTCAAGATCTTATTTGTGGTTTTTTTTCTTGTGTATATGTTTCCAGCAACAGCAAATTTGAAGAAAATCTGATTTAAATGTTGTCTGCTGTGTAGGAGATTACATTAACATTTCAATTAAAAATTACATGCAGACAACCGCTCATTTATCGTGAGGTTCCATATATCTTACTCTTGAGTATCTCAACATAGACCAGATACAATCAGGGACATTGCAGTAACTTGCATGGGCAAGATCCTAGCTCAGATGTATTTGGTAGTGAGAAAAGGGCATGGGAAGTTTGGGCACCTGCCTTCTTTTATGAGTACTGTCCTCATTGCTCTGTGCCTCCATGGAATAGAGTAGTAGGAAATGCACTTCATGGAGCAAATGCATGATTGATGAGTCATCTAAAAGTACGTGAGCTAATTCAGCTTCCACTGATTTCAGCTGAATGGACTAAATGGAAAAAAGTAAAGTACTGCATCTATTTTGAAACATTAATTCATTTACCTAAAGTTATCTGTTGTGTCTGGGTACAATAGAGATCAGCATTGTTTCAGTCTCTAGCCGGTGAAGGATTTCTAGCTTGGTCATGGACAAAGGCTGAGTCCCCATCGCAATGTTGTCACCGGGTAACAAACACAGTGGAAACTGCTTCTTGTGCTTTTTTCATGTTAAAAGAAAATTCTGGTTCCAACAAATATAGCCATCGAGCTGTCGGAGAGACCAGGATTTGAAAGCAGGCATAATCCCACCGAGCCCTGTTAAACCTGCTCTTTCTCTCCTTACTGCTGGTCATAACCCAGCCTTAGCTTGGAGAAGCCATGCTGTGCTTAACCCAGGATATTTGCTGGCAGACTGGGCTAGAGCATGCTCTTGCCAGGCTGGGCCATGCTGGCCAGGCAGCACGGCACACAGGCTCTTTTCCAAAGAGAACTGGAATTTGGGCTGAGCTATATCAGAGGGAGTTTAAGCTGTGGATGCTGCACAAGGGAAGTTTGCAGCTCAGACTCAGGCTCCTCTGGACCTAAGCCAGGCTTGCCCAAATGCCAGAGACCACAGCAGACTACTACTGAACTGCTGGAAAAACAAAGTCGAGGCCTTAGAACACATCTCATGCAAATTTTCTTCCAAAAGCAGTAACTCATCAGGAGCTTAGAGTGAGCTCCATGCCATACCCTTTCATAGTAGCATTTATGTTGCTAGACAGCCATGAGATCAGGTGGACTTTCAGTCAGGAGTAGCTAAGGAGGGCTATGACTACAGATGAGCAATGGATGGTAAGAGATAGTTTACAAAATTCTGTGAAATATTTCCAGACATGAGCTCATGAAATCAGGGTCTGAAGTTTGCAAAGTAGCCTTCTGAAAAGAATCATCCCTGTGGTTGTAGGTCAAGTCAGCTGGAGCTGACATTTAAACAGCCCAAGCTGCTATCCCTTTTTCACTCCCTCTATTATTTTTCAGGGGTTTTTTAAGTACCCAAATAACTTTGAGAGCAGCAAAGGCGTTAAAAATTTTACTTCAGGGGAACTATTGGATTGACAGAGCCTACCCACTAAAAATAATTTAATAATTATCCCAAAAACTTTCCTGAATGAAACTAATTGCAAGCTCTTCCTGAGGAAAGGTATTGGACCCTTGGGATGGATGTGTATGTATTAAACACTTTCCATTCATAAGAAACCATTCCTCATGAAGACACTTTTTTTTGCTTGCTGGCTGTGACATAATCATCTTTATTAATGTAGATGGTGCAAATACCTACAAAATAATACAAGAATTTTGAAGTTGTTTGGATAGGATGATGAAATAGAAATGGACTGTTTTATGCAATTCCACTGCTCCTCTGGAAGGCAATTAAATTTCTGATTGGAATCATTTTAATGGTAAGATTGTTGGTCTTCAAATTCAGTTTTTTTGCTCTCTCTCTCTTAGTTAAGAAAGCTAGAGTTGAAGAGGGCTTGCTTTATGCAAAATATTATCTGTAAAATCAACCAAAAAAAGAAACTCAACCATTACATATGCACTTATTCCTTTCAAATTTCTCTGAGGGGCTTGGCACCTCTGATGACTAAGGATGGCACTTTTAACATATATCTGCACGTTCAATTCCTCAGTGCATCTGTTTTAGCAGCAATCATTACAATGGGGTTGACATGTCTACAACCCTGAGAGGCGTTGTCAGAATCCAGAGGAATGAGCACGCAAGATGAAGTCAGACCATTTGTTCTTTGACAGCTCGGGTGCAGTGGCAGCCAGATAAGGCTGGAAAAAAAACGAGAAGGCACTCGAGTTCCTCCTCACTCATCTGAAGCCTGCAAACAGATATAATTTCAGGCATAAATACACCGAAGACCATGGTTTCCTGAGAGGTTGCTGCAAGAGTGAGGCATACCAATGCCTTCTCTGAAGGTCTGTGTTTCATAATCCCATTTTGATGACTGATTGTTTCTAGCAGTCAGTCTCTGCAAAGATTCTCACTCAGGGAACCTATTTATATTACAAATGAGACATTTTGGGGGGGTTCAAACTGCTATTTATCTCCTTATTCTTACAGTTTGAAAAAAAAATTAAGTTTAACGCCTGAACTACAACTGAATTGTTATATTCTGCATATATCAAGCAAGATAAAACACATTTGATATGCTTACGTTTTTCGGGTTATTGACATTTTTTACTTCATCTCTATGTGGTTTTTTTATTATATCTGAAAATATGCCCAATGTTTTACAAAACTAGCACAGGCTTAGCATCAGCCTATAAATTCTGACAATTCTGAGAGAATGAGTATTAGGGGCTTTTCTCCATCAATTATTATTTCTATAATAAATGCACAGAAGAAGAAAAAGCACATGATAGTTAGGGCATCTCTGCATTTTATTTTTTTTTTTGATAGAAATGCAAGGTCAGTGAATTTAGTTCTTGTAAAGATGCAAAGTGTAGTGTGGTTATGCTTTTGTATGCAGCTATTATAACTGGATGCACAGAGAGGCACCCATCCTTAGCTGTCTTCTGCTGAGAATTTCCAAGGAAATTATGCTACAGCATGCCACGATCTCTCTTTAGGAAAGAGAGATCCTAGTATTTAGTGACAAAAAATTCAAAACCTTCTTTCTTCTCTGCTGTAAACCTAAAATGTTTGTTCAGGGCTGCTCCTTATGTAGCTGATATCCCAGTATCTGTTCTACTTATGGTGTGACTTATAATTAGTGACAGTGTCTTATAGAACCCTAGTCACAACACACTGTTGTGAGTACGGAATAAGGTAAGGTGCAAAAATGATCCCAGTCCACCTGCATCTTCCTAATTCAGCCAGAACATGTCTTTGTCGGTGAAGAGACATATCAAATAGGACAGTGACCTGGCCAAAAACTGGAGAGTTGTGCCTCTGTCACAGTAATGTTGACCAAGGTCGTTATGTCAGACCACATGCTTCTGTCAGTTCAGATTTTGGTAGCGGGTGTTTCTTCTGTCACTTGTCTGAGGCCAGTTTCTGGATGCAGTTGGTAGCAAGGAGAGATCAACTGCTTGGATGCCAGGCACCTTGCCATGCAGCTGCCTACGTGCCAGCGCAGCTCTCCACAGCTTATGACTCCTGCCAGGTGATTCAGTTTGGACCACTGAGAGTGGAGACAAGGAGTCTACTAATTAGCAGCTGGTTTGAGTTTGTTTATTTTTTCTTCTGTGGTCCTCATTCTTTTCTCCTAATCATTCATGGTTATTGTTTAGACTCACAGTTTCAAAATACATCTCTAAATATCTAGTTCCAAAAATAGGTCAAAGCACATATCCCAACATCAGTAATAAAAATTCACACGGTAAGCAGAGAAGAAATTGCCCATAAACGCACATCTTGCAGCCCATCTTGCCTTAACTGCCAGGAGAAAGTAAGCACAGAGCAGGATGCCTCAAACATTAACAAACCTCATGGCTGAGAACAAGATCTAAACCTACTATAGAGGATTTCAGCGAGCACCTCCTTTTACAAAGAGGGTACACTGAATTTCAGCTGGTCTCCCCAGGGACACTAAGACATGGAGGTGAAGGGCATTTCTCAAATGCCAAACTGTTTAGGGCATACTAATTTAAAGCTGACCCCTTTAGTCCCACCAGGAAGCTGATAAGAAACCAATACTGGTTTTGCAGTATTGCTGTAATGTATTTTCAATTGCTGCTCTATGTAAGAAAGGGACTAAGTATTGCCTCAGCTACACTGGCAACCTCTGGCCTTGGTGGTGATGGGCGGCACTAATGACTAATAATAAATGGCTTTTCTAATTGCTAAAAGATTAAGAAAAAGGGTCTTTTTGAACAACAATTCTATGCCCCAGTCTGCTTCTTAATACCTCCTTTTATGATTGGAAGATGATTAACTAGTATTCCCAGGCATTATATTTAACACTCATTTACTTCCAGACTGGTATAACGTAATCATAATAAAAATAGATTTATGGGTTTGTTTCTCTTTTTATCCCAATTATGTAAAGCTTAGAATTTTATAGGATATTGAGGACACTGAAGCAGACGCTGAATAATAACAGCTAATCTCTGTTCATTGTGATACCCCAGAGCAGCTGCAAATGGTAGCCAAGCTCTGTTATCGTCCTGGATAGCGTGAAAAATAAGGATTTCTTCCAAGTACCTCCTTAGCATCACAGATCCATTTTCATTTCCTACTTAGACCTCTTCTCTCATACGATCAAAATCCCAGAAATTCCCACAGATGCAGAACAGCTATTCCTGATCCTATGCTCACCTAGAGGGGAAGACTGGACTATCCAAACATATATTTTAACAGGGCCAAAAAAATACTGAGGAAATTTAGGTTTTGAAAATATGATATCTACAAAACCAATATTAATGATCAGCCTATAAGCACTTTTTGGGGGTATCTATGAAACCATGCTTATAATTATCAAGAAGTCCATAGACGGCACAACACATGGTGTGTAAAATATGGGGAGTCTCAATTCCTGCAGGAGAAATAGTCAAGATGCAATAATCCTCGTTAAAGCATGGTGCAGTGTCACGCTCTTTCAGCAGCATTCTTAGGCTTCATGTCATGTAAGACTTTATAGCACTAGGTATTGCTTCCTAGGTCATACACGTGTCCCAGGCAAGTGTATCACAGAGACAACATTTCTCAAATATTCCATTTTCTCTCCAACAGCACCCTTGTCTTCTGCCACTATTTCCTTCTTTCCCATTCCCAAGAAACTGAAATAAATACAGTTTGAGACATTAGAACCAGTGCCTGGAAAAATCTCAGGGGTGACACCACCCATTTTACAAGCAGTAAAGTAGTAAGACACGGCAACTCAAGTGTTTTTTAAAGAAAGTGACACATGGTAATCCTGGTTTTTTGCATTCCTTGCTGCTTTTTGAAGTGTGTTAGACAACTCTAAAAATAGATATGAATGTAATTGCCAGGCGTTTTTAAAGGAGCCAGTTGGTGAATGCCAACAAGATTCGAAGGTAGATATGTTTCGAAAAAGTTGAGCTGGAGTAGTTCTTTTTCCTTCATCCCATGTGTTGTCTGGGGGGGATGTGAGAGCAGAGCACATGTCCATGCATGGTGTTGCAGTACAGCCTTGCCACCAATGTGCAGCAAAAGGGACTGTAAGGTATGCAGCCAGCAGAAATGATGCTATTTCATAAAACACATGCCTCCTTTTTCAATGCAAAATTTTCCTCTCAAACACAAATGCAGAGGTTTTGTGCATGTGTTTCAATGCCTATGAAAGCTACCAGTTGCAGATACTGGTATAGACGCACAGAGCTTTCCTGAAGTCAGAGGAACTAAGACAGTTTTACAGTTCTCTACCTGTTCCAAAGAAGAGGAGGCAAATGTGCAGTCTTGCTACTTTCTTATGCTCCAACATGATGCCAATCTTGACAAGCCACCATCATCTTCCAGAAAGACAACTGAAATGCTTTCCTTATCTCTGTGCCCACTGTCCCTACGCACAAGCAGCCCCTGATGACTTAGGGGCAGCGAATAGGACATACTGGTCCCTGGGCATTAGTGAGAGCATAGGGTGATGTAGCTCATGTAGACAGAGGCACTTTTGCTTTCAAGTAGCTATCTTGGGTGCTGCTGATGGCGTGGGAGCCAGGAAAGCTGTAGTGTAAATTCTGCCCAGGCATACTTAGGTGGTTAGTACATGCGTACATTGTACCAGCCACAAATGATGGCATTTGAAGAGTTGCTTAAATGAGCAATGCGTAAGCATGGTTTATGAGAGGGGTACCTGGTTGTTCTTCCCTACTCTGCTTTGGTTGAGACTGGGAAAATGATCATGCAATAGTGCCAAGCTGTGACCACTCCTTTGCAATGTGGAGAAGTTGCCATTTAAAGCCCAGGCCAGAGATTCCCCTGTAAGGCCCCTTTGGTCACCTGGGCCCCAGATTGACACTGAACAAGTGTTTCATCAGAATCATGGTTAAGGAGTATACAGTCCCATTACCAGTTTCCTGAATCATCATTCGATTCAAAGCCTCCAAAATAAATTTGTTAGTCACAAAGCTTTTAGCATTACAGCTCCCAATAGACTTCATTCTCAGTTCTGAAAATATAGGGAATAGCTGCCACAGGAAAGAAAAGAAAAAAATAAGGAAAAATGCATTTCCAGTAAAATATATGCAGTACATGATGTTTCTTACACATATATTGCAATAGTTTTCAAACTCCTCTTTCTTGAAATAATTTCAGGCTTAATTAGTACTTGAGATTTGTTCTTTGCAAATTTGTAATGACTAAAAAATGTTTAGTTTGTTACTGAGTTATATCTTTCTTAATCAACAATTACATGTACTCAGGTGTGAAGCACGCATTCTTTGACACATCTCCAAACACCTTACAAAGGAGCACAGCTTGCAATTCATCATTATACCCTGCCATGTCAGATGATGCACATCATTATTCAATCACCAACAGATATTTATATTCCATGGAATTTCAGCTGTTTATTGTGCTATCTTGGAACATTATTTTTACCTGTTAGTATGTCAGTGAATATCGTAATACATTTTTCACCTAATTTGGCAAGGCAATTACCTCAAATTAGGAACTCTCATGATTTTGAGTGGTCAGTTTTTAGAGGCAAAGATGCCTTGTACCATCTGAATATAGTTTGTAAAATCTGAAAACCTCCACATGAAATTTTGCTTGTCTTGAGCCTGGCAACTGTTGAGATACTGAATTTTATTAAACTGTCCAAAGAAACCTGGTGGTGTTGCGTGCCAAATAGTAGCCTGAAACAGAGCTGCTTGGCTCTGTTAAAACCCTGACCTAATAGGTTCATAATGAAAGCAACAATTCAAACTAAACTGTAAGAAGCGTGGAAGGACTTATGCGTCTCTCATAAAAATCTGTTGTTTCATTACTGTTCTGCGGTAACAGAGGCCACATTTTGACTTACCCTCAAACGTGCCACAATATTTGCACATGTGATATCTCCACAAGGAGATTCCTCAGCACATTTAAGAAGTGCTGCCGAACCCCTTCTTGCATGTGAATATAAGGGACAGGAAAAAAAGGAGTAGAATGAAACTCACTCCTTGACTTTAGGGTGAAGAAAAGATCAAGATCTTGCTTCAGTTCTTGAAAGCTTAAGTGGAAGAAGACTGCACAGGCCTGTGCCAACCCCCTACACCAAGGTGGATGCTATTCGAAAATGCAACACAGTTTTGCATGTCTAACAGGGAACAGTGGTATGCTTCTTTGTAGGTCAGGCACAGATACACGTCCTACCTCAGTGATGACTAATAAGGACTTCAAATTCATCTCTCTCCTTTTTGGTTTTTTTTTAGTACAGAGCTCTAGATGAGTTAAAGGATTTCTTTCTACTGTGTTTTTTAATGAATCGTATTATTTCTAAGATAATGATCTTCCGAACTCAAATATACACAGAGCTTTTCCATTCAAATGTTTTCAACCATTCATCTCCTTCAAACTCATTTTTACATTTCTTAATGCTTCTGTATGATCTACAGAATATTTATCCTAAACCAGACAATTGTAGTACTGCTGATCCTTCCCTTACCTTTCCCTTCTCCTTGACTTTTGCAATTGATCTGTCCTTGGTTTTAGACAAATAATGCTATTTCGGAAATGTCTCATTAGTATAAACAATGATGTAGTTGATGTTGTTCTCCTGACACTGTAGCATGTGTATAGAAGATCCGTTCTTGCTGTGCTCATGCTGCATTTCTCTAAGCACAACCTATGCATCATCACTGGACAATAATTTTACCAGATCAAGGCTGTGACTTTGCCCTCTGAGGGCTGACTATAAGCAGATAACACTGTTGAACTAGACAGAGGGATTTACGATGAACCTCTTTTTAATTATCATGCATAACTCTAGGGAGCTTTTCAAAATGGTCCCGCTTTGACTAATTTTAATATGTTTCTAAAAGATTTAGTGATACAGGTCCAGAGGCATGATAATATGTATGGCTATTTTTAAATGCTAGTGTAAAACCCCAGCTGAGCAGCTTTGTCTGTAGTCATATTTTATTAATCAGTCCATTTTAATGTCCTCACTTTTCTCTCTCTCCCATTCTCTTCCTCTAAGTCTCTGCCCAGCTGCTTCCCAGAGACCATTTTAAAATTAATTCTAATGATTTTAGGCACTTTTAGTATGACTATCATCACAAGACTGTTCTCTTAGTGAACAAAGTCGTTTGCTGGCAGCAGTATTATTTGGGGACGTCGTCTCATTGTTTCTCTCAAGCTGACAAGTCAGGCCAAATCCTTGGTCTAATCCTGTTTACTTATTTACAATTTAAATTAATTTAAATGAATATGCCACGGGATAATTGGCTCTATTAAAATATAATAGCAAAATAAAGAGGATCTAAGCTCCAGCTGTTTTTCAGAGATGGAGACAACTTAGACAAATCCTGTGACCAAAAGAAAACTGCACTCATGATGAATTTTCTCTGGCCTGTTGAGCATTTGTTAGGGGGCAATTACACTTCTCCAATTAATGAACAGTTTAGACTAACATTTTCAGGTACTCCACTGAACCTGAAAAGAGTTCTTGGCAGACCACTGACCTTATGTGGGGTCTAATGTTTACTCAGCTTAAACACTGTCTGGGTGACAGCCTGTAGTGCCTTTCAGCACAACAGTTAACAAAAACTCTAGTCAGAATTTGTACATTTAACCATTTAAACAAGAGCAAAAAAGTCTGATTTTATTGACAGCCAGAAAAAAGGAGTCAATTACCCTTCAAATGTTTCTGCTTACTTGATCTTCTTTTATTTTGCGGTTGTTCTTGTGGATCACTACTTATCTATCAAGATTCAATAACTTAAGCTTTGTCAATCTGCCTAAAATCCTTGTAACAAAAGGCCCCTAGTGGGCTTCTTTGCAGAAAGTCATGCTTGACCCAGTTCCTAAAAAGCAGAGAGGCAGTGTTCATGCTTCTTATTTTCCCAGGACCTCTGGTCCTTTTATGGTGCTTCTCTATCCAGGTGGCACTGGCAAAGCTTTATGGTGCTTCTCTATCCAGGTGGCACTGGCAAAGCTTAATTCAGTGGGGAGGGTTCATATGGAACTGTCTTCTGTGGAATTCTGAAAATGAGACTCTTGAAAAGTAATTATGAGAATCAGAGATCATGTTAAATGTCCATCAGCTTCTTTTCAGAGTTTGATTTATAAGGGAGGAGAAATGCTTATCTTCTTAGGGTTTCAATTTTTCTTGGTCCTCCCTGATGCCAAGCACCAAAGAAGAGTAATAACAAGGGATGTCTAATATCTGATATACGTGAAGAGGAGGAAATCTTCACACATAGTATATATATGTTACTACAGATCATGCCATTTCCCCTCTAATACCTGTTGTTACACCATAACATACTTGCCCATAACCTAACATAACATAACATAACAACATACTTGTTATTACATGATAACATAATTGTCTCACAAAGACAATTTCATGGAAGATGAAAGTACTTTTTTTCAACAAACTGGCTACAGGAAAAAATCCCCATCTTATAGTAATAACAGCTTTTATACAGCACTTTCCATCCTGTGAGCAAGATTTACTTGGAAAGTAAATTACGTATACTTTCTCATTTTTTCTAGGTGGAAACTAAATGCCTAAGCATGAGGGATCATTTAACCTCTATATTTTGTTCTCCTGGTGCATCTGTAGGTATTGTTAAAAGTGTTACTCAGCAAAAGACTTAGGCACACAGTTAACTTAAAATCCTTTAAAAGGCTCATTTGAAGCCAGTGGCAGTACTCTCGGTGCACAGGCAGAGGTATAAACACGTGCAGGATGAAGATCTTAGGTTGGCAGCTTCTCTTTCTATTAATGTAAAATACCATGTAAATGTACAGCAAAATACGCACATTCAGTAAATATGCACGATATCCCAGTGAATTTGGCTAAGTTTTCTACAACAATAGTAGACATAATTAAAAAAAATCTAGCTAAACAGTAATCATTCAAGTTGATTATTTCAAAAGACTTGAGATAACAAGACAAGAGAACCTGGGTATCATGTGAGTTCCTCCAGAGCAATCAAGATGCAAGACCTCATGATATTGTACAAAAATTACGAAATATCTTCAGTATCCTCTGAACAGTGTCTTAGATGTCTAGTCTCAGATGACTGGAATGAATACCTGTAATTTTTAGGTGGATGCTGGATTACTTTAAAAAAAAATATCTTTTTCTTCTGTTTCAGGAAGGTAATAAATCCGGCCAAGTTTCTAATTTTATGCCCAGACACTGCAAACTGCTTCTGGGATAGTGCTGGTTGCTCCTTATATATCCCATCATAAATAAGTATTCTTTATGCCACCTTTTTTTTCCCATCTAGATATTAAATAATGACAGCAAGAATTATGCAACAGAGGATTTGTTTGGAAAACCTCATTTGTAGTCTGTACATATACTCAATGAGACAAGTTCATTTCTTAAAACTGTGGTTTAAGAAAAACCTGTGATAAATCTAAATTGAGAAGAATATCTTGATGAGCTAAGGTTATAATGTGCCCTTTCCTCCTACCCTGCAGCAATAAAAAGTATCCAAAGTTCTGTGATGATAAGCATTATAGGAAGCTACACCTACTGTGCTCTTGTAGGTTGACAGGTACAAACATTTGAGGGATCTATAATACCATGGTTTATTAATTTTGTTTGTGAATAATTTGTAGTGTCACGCTACTCATTAAACACTTATCAGTGATTAATACAACACTCATTTTATTATTCAGAGACAATAAGTCATGGGGATATGTATCTAAACTGTCATGATACACGTATGTGTGTTTTCTGTCTTGTTTCACCAGTTTGAGTTGGTTTCCATGACTCTTTGGGTAAAGAGGTTCAAAATAAAGTGATCGCTACTTATGTTAGTCTGCACAGAGAAACCGATAATTTATGTTTATTCAGTAATGGTTTTCTGGAGCCACTTGCACCTCAGAACTGTGGTGTCTTTGTGAATGTTTTGCCAGAGAGGATGTTAAAAATCCGAGTTCTCACGCAGGGATGCTGAGCACCCTCACCTGTCACAAAGATGAAACATCTCCTAGATTAGAGCTGGAAGTCTTCAGAACCCGCTTTGAATGGGACTTCACCATGATCAAGCTGCCTGGCTGTCCTGCAGCCCTGTCCTGTCAGCGTAGGCAGGAAGGGACTACAGACGGTGGAAGCTCTGAGGCCAGGTCTCTCCTACTAAAGGCAAGTACCTCTGACAGATTCTCCCCATGCACGCAAGGCAACAACCTGCAAGCAAATTTGTGTTGGAGTCTTTTTTTTAAATTTTGGTGGGAGCTCCTGTGTTTTTAAATTCTCCATGGTTTCATCTCTCCCTGACCAATGGCACTGGAGACTGGCACTTGTGACTCATGGTGTAACTATCCCTATTCTTGGGAACCCTGGAAAAGTAGGGACTGTTATTATTTCACATACAAGCTTTACGTTTCCTCATAATTTAAGGCCAAGAGAGATCATCACGTTGTCTAGTCTGATGATCTGTCTCTCAGAGGCTATTAGATGCTGCACACGCGCTTCAAGGTTGAGACATTTTCATTAGCCCATAGTATTTTAGTCCTTGAGAAACCAAATTGTTACGTGTCTAAAGCAGAACCTGAGATCCCCACAATACTTGAGAACTGATAAGGTGTGACATGCCCAGACAATCACAGAAACAATCCACATAAAAAAATCCATTACCCTTGCCAATCTGAGCAAGAAAAATTTCTGCTAGTCCTAGACTTGGCTTAATTCAGACCCAAGCATCAGATATCTAAGATAATTTTCTGCATTGGTTTACTCTCTTCCTGACTACAACAAAATAAATAATACATGCTTCCAGGGAAGGCAAAAAACTTCTACTGCAGAATATATGAGGCTAAATATCCTCTGGGAGGACTGGAGAAAGGATTCTTTCTCACTGCTGTAGGCAGCCAACTAGACCTCTGAAGTATGGGATTTGATTATACTCATTACCTTAATGCCAACCTGTGAATGTCTGAGTGTGCAGGGTGTAATTCAAGACATCTTGTTTCAGCCATAATGGAAGAAGTCGCACAGATGTGTCATTCTAGTGGATGTAGGGCTAGAGGGACCATCAGGGTTTATTAGAGGGATGATCAGGGTTTATAGACAGACATTGCCCTCCTTCCCTCCGTATTTGAGGCTGCTCTGTCTATTAGAAGTTCTCCCAGAAGCCAAAGTAAAGCCTGCATTTAAGAAAGGCAGTTTTTAGGACAAGATCAAGCAACGGTGAGTGCAACACCTCCCTTCGTATGCTCTTAGAGAATTTAATTACCTTTACTGCTAGGAAATTGCATCTGATTTCAGGGTTGATTACATCTAACCTTAAACTTCCGGTCACTGGATTTAATGTGCTTTTGTCAGCAAGAATGAAAAAGCTCACTGCTGATATCTTTTCCCTGTAACCTCTCAACCTTTTCTTGAATAAGAGGAATATGTCCAGCTCTTTAAGCCTTCCATCTCAAGACTTGTGTTTGACTCACAACATATTTGTATTTTCCCTGATATTTTCTCATCTTCTTTGAAGTGCAGGCATCCGAACTGTGCTTGATATTTTGGAAACATGCAAGGACTGCACTGAGCCCTTTCTACAGCATTGTACTGAGATCTCATGTTAGGGGTGATTATTTAGGGTAATTGCTTTTTATCATTCCCTGAGTCTCTGCTCTCTGAGACAGTGTCTGTTCCTACAAGCTTTTGGTTCCCAGAGGTATTAATTTGCATTTGACTGTAGTAAGATTAATTTAGTGTGCTCCCTGTTGGACAGTGATGATTTAGCCAAATGCAGACATAATATATATTCTTTATTTACTGTGATAAAATATATAGTATCATATGCAAGCCTTTAAGGCAAAGATTTTATCTCACAGCTTGGGCTGCTAAAAACATTATAAAATAGTATTAGGTGAAGACTGTTTCTGATTCGGCTGGAAAAACTGCCCACATTGAATGAAACATCCCCATTAAAAGACTACCTTTCGCAATTTGCTAGCGAGACATTTAATCCTTGTAAGGGGTGGGTGACCTGTTAATTCCATGTAATGCAAGACTTGAAATCAAAATGTCATGTAGTATTAAGTCAACTGCCTTGCAGAAATCCAAGTACATCCTGTCAATACAGCTGCTTTTCTCAATCAGGCCTGTAATCTTTTATATAAATCTTCTATATGACCAAAAATTCAACAAGTGTGTCTGACAAGACCTAGCTTCCACTAACCTGTTTTGACTAGCATGAAATATATTTCTTCTCTGGATCTTTTTCTAATATAACTATCCCTGAAATGCATGCTGTTCTGTAAGCGGCCCAAATCCCAATTTCAAGTAATGGATGGCACATAGCAGAAAAATATACTTCTCTACTTCTATTTTTCTCTGAATCAGAGCTAGGTGGAGTATGAGCTGAAATAGTTGAGCTTATTTACAACCACTGTTTCTCTGTTGGAGCTAATGAATTATTGACAGTCTAAAGATTTTCTGTTATTTAAAACAGAAACTCTCTTCTTTAACACAGTGCAACTCTGCTCTGTAGAAGAGTGACTATGTGCAAAACTAGTGAAATCTTTCAAAATGACAGAACCTGCCAAACAGAGTATAATGGAAGCTACCAATACTTTTATAAAGACAGTGTTTAAAGGCCCAGTCTTCAAACCCTCGTGAGAGCAGCAGTGCTCAGAAAGCAAGATGGTCTGCAAACTGCTAGCACAGGGCTGAAGTGAGATTAAGAGACACAAAGGATTTGTACTGGCCCTCTGCAAAGATGGCTTTTCTCCATTATTAATCTTCTTGGGGCAAAACCTCATCACCTATATATGCAGTGGCAGTACCCATGGGCTGAGAGGAGCATGAAGACTGTTGGCAAGCCTAGAGAGACAGCAGAAGCAGGTATCCAATTTAGGAATACAGCTATAGTGTGAACACTGTAGTGTGTGTTGCTTTTAGTACTCCCAGGATACAAAATTTCATGGTTTTTTTGCTGCTCTTGTGGCTCAGCACAGACTCAGCTCTGGGCCCTGCATATGTCCTCCCTTGGAGCATGGAGTAATCCCAGGGAGATGGTGCTGTTGATATGCCTTTGCACTGTCCTCTACAAAAAAATCACGCTCTGGCTCATGAACACAGAAAATAGTCTCTTTCAACTCCTAAGCATATGCCACTAGAAGTAAGACTGTTGTGAGATTTAGTTCTTTAATGTACCTACACCTAGAATGTGAATTTCATACCATTGTTGGCTATGAAAAGAATTGATCCTCCAGTAAAAGGAATATTAGTTAATGGATAAGGAGAAGGTGACTCAATTTATCTCAGGACTGGAAGAAGTGGTATTCTTTGATGATTTTTGTACAAAGTTATTAATATCTGGGAAGCTTAAAGGAATATATGGTACCAGATGGTTCTTTAATTTAGCCATTGAAATATTTTATTAATGTTTATAAATTTTTAAGGATCCAATCCTGTAAAGTCTTATTTGTATGAATAACCCTTATTCACAGTTTTGCTGAATTATGTAGGGTTTTTTGCATTAGAAAAAATAATTTGTGTAAAGGTTGGTACTACTGGGCTCTTAAATATTTATAAACATTTATCAAAAATATTTTATGAGGTAAACTTAAGAACCATCTGGTATCACCTATTATTTTATCCTTCCTAATTTTCATAGCTGTGTGTGGAAGTCTGCAAGTATTAGCAATTTCTTTCTTATCTGAGAGCAACCACATGACCTGCTCCTTATCCTTTAAACTTATACACCTTCTAACAGAGGACTAATCCTTTCACTTCTAATTATCATGTAAAATGGACATACGATGCCAGTAAGCTAATGAGCAAATCTTCTAGTGGGTTTGTTCATGGAGCTAAGAAGTTTCTTCCACCTATATTAATAACTATACATTCCTTCTACTGCACACAGAGCAAACTGCAGGGGGGGCATGACATCATCTGTATTTCAGTTCTTAAAAATCTGTGACACTTTGAACAGCAAGCAGCTGTGTACTTCTTCACAGTAATTTTCCCCAGAAAAAAAATACTTTCTTCTCCTCTTCGAAGATATACTAAACACCAATTAATTTCAATTGAAGTTATAGATGCTTAGCTTCTCTCAGGAGTAAGTCTTCAAACAAATCTGCAAACTAACTACTATGTGCAGCTGGTCAAAAAACTTTTTATAACCTGCAATTTCAGCAACAAAAATATCTGTCTTTTGTGAGGTTCCTTTTTCCTCAACACAAGCAATCAAATCAATAGGATGAATAATATTACGGCTAATGCGATTAAGTTATGCAAACTAAGATCAGTCTTCCCTTATATTGTTGTAACTATGTAAATGGTTCATTCCACAAAGTACAACTAGAGGTTCAATTTTAAAGGGAAATTACTGCATGGAAGACATCCATTTTTATCTAATCAAATAATTATTATATTTTTTTTACTGTTGAGCCAAATGAAAAGCAGATCTGCTGATCTTCTTTATTAAAAAATATATTTAACAATGCTGTCATGTGAATATTAGTACTGGGGGTATGAGCAACCAAGTGCATCCATTCTAGGTGCTATACCCAGTTGTTAGATGCCTATATACCGAACAGTGAAAATATAAACACAGGCCGAATTTAAAGAAATGGCTCCTGCATTAGATTTTGGGTTCTCAGCAATGACGAATCTTTCTTTACTGCCTTAAAATGAATCTGAGTTGGTTTCAGTTAAAGGAATAAAACTCACAAAGCCTGACAAATCATTTCCCATTGCAAATAATACAAGGCTGGCAGTCCAGTCATGCCTTCTTCTGGTCACTGGCTTTGTGACAGGATCACAAAGATCACTTTGTGACACTGTAATTACGAATGCATGCTCAGGTACTGTTTTTATTTTTTAACCGATTATGTCTTCAAGGCTGGGTTGAGTCAGTCACCGTGAGGAATGTATAAGGAACTGATGAAAAGTGTCTTTTTAATCAAGTTTCTTCATATTTGCTATTTCTTCTTAAACTAATAAGGATGTAGATTGATAGGTACACATAAAAGTGTTCAGAGCCAATCTGCAAAATATTCTTAGGAGGTTTGGATATAATACAAAGGCCTGGTCCTACATTATCTTGCTAATATGATTCAGACAGATAACTCAGGGAGGCAAGTACTTGCTTGGGCAGAGACTCTCAGGACTGAGGCTTAATGATGGAGAATGCCATTTAGCAGTGTATTAGTTTCGTGTTTTAACTTCTTCCCCTCTGAAAAGGACCACCTATCTGTGGCCACAGCAGTAGTCCTTCTGACCCAGCACTTTCTTTTCAACTATGTTTTAACAATATGGAGATAAAAGTTTTCTACAGTTAGAGGCAAGAAAAGCCCCAAGAAAATCCAAGCCAATTAATTTTCTGTTCCATATAGCATCTTAGGTGGCATTCACCTTAAAGCAAACCAGCTACCAAGCAAAGATGAATCTTTCTAAAACCCTTCTGCCCGGGTGCTCTCAGCTGGAGACAGACAACAGAATCTCTGCTGCACGATGTAAACAGAAAGTTAACTTTGCAGAGCAGGGTAGAAAAGCACACATTAGAGAAAGCGTGTATGAATGAAAGAGGAAGTCAAGTGGTGATGCTCCTTCAGGCCTGTATTTTGACAGTCCATGCAGCTGCTGCAACATAACGCATTTCACAGAGGCATCTCTCAGAGAAAGAATCGTCGTAAACCCGAAGCATGTCTGAACAACTATTTCTGCGCCAGACCAGATCGAAGGGTTGGTTAGGTTGGGTGCAGAGCAGGCTCACCAAAAACCGTGCAGCAGCGAGTTTGCCAGATCAAGTAGTATACGCTAGCAGTAACATCTTCTTCTTTCTTTTCTTTCTTTTTTCTTTTTTTTTTTTTTAAAAAAAAATCAGATTGGCAAAACGATCAACCTTATTCGTGCTTTGCTGGGGGAATCTGGAAGGC
>NW_009698489.1:0-208 GCF_000703405.1 Apaloderma vittatum | reverse complement strand
CCGCGGGGGTCCCTGGTGAAGACCCTCCGTGCCCCTGCCGTGCTCCCGGCCCCTCCCCGTGCACCAGCCTCCGCCGGGGCGACTCCCGACTCTGCCCCTAGAGCGGGGGCGGTAAGAGCCAAACTCAGTCCCGGGGAGGAACAAGCAGCATCACCCTCCCGGGAGGGGTGGAGGGGGCAGCTCCTCTCCGTGCCGTGGGAGCGAGAGG
>NW_009698488.1:1114-3721 GCF_000703405.1 Apaloderma vittatum | reverse complement strand
TGGGATCATTGTAGCTCGACCGAGTACAATTTGGGACAAGATATTTAATTGGTGACAAGGATGGGATCCTTCAGGTGAAAATGTTGCGTTTTCCCTCCCTTTGATTTACTTTATTTGACGTGGAGTTGTTTGAAACTGTTTTAAGTGGCACCTCCCCGGGACACTAGGGCAATTCCTTTTTTGTGAGTTTTCTTTAAGCGATTTGAAACTGTTTTAAGGGGTACCTGTTGCAGCTAACGTTGTTTTGCTGGTGCAAAGTAAAAGGGAGTGAAGTGCCCTGTCTAGATCCTTTCTGCAGGAAGAAGGAGCAGTGGCTGCACGGGGTGCAAGCGGGTGCGAACAGAGGACAGGCAGAACAAAGGACAGAGAGTCCTGGTGAAGGCAAAGTTTACAAGCCCTCTCAGACAGGCACTAGAAGGGTTTTGGACCAGTTTGGGTGAACCGGCTGCTTTCAGTATCAAATTTAAAGGCTTGCCAAGATGTAGCAGGCGTATATATGGAAGACCCTGGATGGGTAGCAAAGGATATGGAATATCTGGAAGGCAGTATCTCGGTTCATTAGCATAGCGTATACAGTTTAAAGTAACAAGAAGGAAAGTGAAAAGGAAAAAACCGCAAAACACCACAACCCAACGTGCAGCAATGCAGCTGCAATAAGCCCAGGTAACTAGTAAAACCAGGGGACAGGGCTAAAAGACAAGGAGGTCTGGCAAATCCCTTGCTATACTAGGGAGGACCAAAGGAATCTATCCTGGCAGAGCCTCTGGGTAAAGCCAACCTAGGAAACAAAGAAATTGCATTTCCAGCCCATATGGGGGCTACCTGTTCAGTTTTGAATGCTTTTCCTTGTTGCAGCAACAAGGCATGAGAAATAGTCAAAAATGGTGAAGGATACTCTTCCAGTTCTCACTGTGCATTTCCTTGATTTGCAATTCAGCTTTCATTATTGATAGAGACTTGGAACCTGCCCCATTGCCCTTGCAAAACAGGTATGGGGCTCTAGACAATGAGAGCCAGGCAAAGGAAGAGACAGGTAGAGGTACATTCATAGGGCTGTCTAGGGTGAATCAGTCAGACACATGCATTAGGACTTCATTGTCCAAGGGAAAAAGGAGAGTAATTATTGTGGGCGACTCCCTTCTGAGGCGAACAGAGGGCCCTATCTGCCGCCCGGATCCAGCGAGGGCCCTATCGGCCGCCCGGAGCCAGCGACAGGGAAGTCTGCTGCCTCCCTGGAGCGTGGGTTAAGGATATTATTAACAAGCTTCCAGGTCTGGTTAAAACCTCTGATTATTACCTGCTTCTGGTTATGCAGATCGGTAATGATGAGATAACAGACAGACAGCCAGAAGCAACCAAAAGGGACTTTAGGGCACTAGGACAGATGCTTAAAGGATCAGGTGCACAGATTGTGTTTGCCTCCATTCCTTCAGTTACAAGGAGAAATAGTGGAAGGTTCAATAAAGTACAGCAGATTAATATTTGGCTAAAAGGGTGGTGCCAGCGGTCTAGCTGTGTTTTTTTTAACCATGGGGAGATTTACATGGCACCTGGTCTACTAAAACCAGATGGGGTTCAAATGATGCAACGAGGAAAAAGTATATGAGAGGGAAGGGGTTACAACCAGATCAAATGAAAACGACCCTGGGATACACATAGTGACATCAGAAGCAGAGTCACTGGCACAGATGAAGTACAACTGTACTTTATTGGGGGCTCCAGGTGCCGTATCAGGGCCCCAACTCAAATGCCTTTATATGAATGCCTACACCTTGGGTAATAAACAAGAAGAACTGGAGATGCTTGTGACTCTGCAGTGCTGTGACCTGATCGGCATCACAGAGACATGGTGGAATGACTCCTGTGCTTGCTGTGTTGGACTAGAGGGGTATAAACTGTTCAGGAAGGACAGGCAAGGCAAATGAGGAGGGAGTATTGCCCTCTATGTCAATAAAAGACTAGAATGCATGAAGCTACACCTGTCAAGTGACAACGAAAGAACTGAGTGCCTGTGGACCAGGGTTAAAGGAAGGGCGGGACACTTTACCGTGGGGGTGTGCTACAGACCACACAATCAGGAGGACCAAGTGGATGAGGCCATTCATAAGCAGATAGGAGTTGCTGCTCATTCACAAGCCCTGGTCCTCATGGGGGATTTTAATCACCCTGACATCAATTGGAAGAACAACATGGTAGGGAACAAGCAATCCAGGAGATTCCTGGAATGCATTGATGATAACTTCTTTATTCAAGTGACAGAGGAACCAATGAGGAGAGGTGCCATGTTAGACCTCATTCTCATCAATAGGGAAGGGCTGGTGGGAAATGGTACAGTTGTGGGTAGGCTTGGCTGCAGTGACCATGAGATGCTGGAGTTTGAGATCCTAAGGGCAGCTAAGAGGGGGAAGCTCAGTAAGCTTGATACCCTTGATTTCTGAAGAGCTGACTTTCACCTCTTCAGGAACCTCCTTGGTAGTGTGCCATGGGATAAAGCCCTGGAGGGACTGGGAGCCCAGGAAGGCTGATTGACTTTCAAGGATCATCTCCTCCAAGCTCAAAGGCATTGCATCCCTAGAAGGAAGAAATCAGGCAAAAACACCAGGAGAC
>NW_009698488.1:586-892 GCF_000703405.1 Apaloderma vittatum | reverse complement strand
CAGGTACATAAGAGAAAAAAGAAAAATGAGAGAGAAGGTGGGGCCTCTACGGAAGGATACAGGTGACCCAGTTAATGAGGACGTGGAGAAGGTTGAAATATTCAACAACTTTTTTGCCTCAGTCTTCACTGGCAACCAATTGAACCACACCATCCAGATCACAGAGAGTGCTGGCTGGGTCTGGGAGAATGAAGAACCATCCAGGGTAGGAGAAGATCAGGTCCAGGAACACCTAGAGAACCTGAAGGGGCACAAGTCCATGGAACCTGATGAGATACATCCACAGGTCCTGAAGGAACTGGCAGG
>NW_009698488.1:0-372 GCF_000703405.1 Apaloderma vittatum | reverse complement strand
GTGGCTGCACTAGGTGCAAGTCATGCCTGACTAATTTAGTGGCCTTTTACGACAAAGCTACAGTGCTGGTTGACATGGGAAAAGCAATGGACGTCATTTTCCTGGACTTGTGCAAGGCGTTTGACACTGTCCCACATGACATCCTGGTCTCTAAAATGGAGAGACATGGATTTGACAGATGGACCGCTCGGTGGATAAAGAACTGGCTGGATGGTCACACTCAAAGAGTTGTGGTCAATGGCTTTATGTCCACATGGAGACCAGTGACAAGTGGTGTTCCTCAGGTTCTGTTCAGTGCTGTTCTACATCTCTGTCAGCGACATGGGCGGTGGTATTGAGTACACCCTCAGTAAGTTTGCCGATGACACCAAG
>NW_009698487.1:12923-25696 GCF_000703405.1 Apaloderma vittatum | reverse complement strand
AGAAGGGTCTTTTGGGTGGGCTCTTACTAAATGCTGACTTCAGCCATCCTTTTTCCTATCACTCCCCTTCTTTTCTAGTTGTAGTGGATGATGGAAGACAGCTTTTTGTGTAACTTGAGAATTGATTATCTCAATCTCTAGTTCTGACCCCCAGCTGACAGGGCTTGGTTAACTTCCACTTGCATGCTGTTTCTTGCGATAATAAAGATAATCACTAATGTAGAAGATCCAGGAAGCACAACATATAGAGCTTGTTGAGAATGCCCCAGGAGGTGCCCACGCATCAAGAACAGAAGCGCAGAAACAATAGTATTGTTCCGTTTCTGTGGGAAGCTGTGGTGCCGAGGTGTGCAGTTTGCATGTTTAAGGCCATTTACAACAAGGATCAGCTTATTACGTTTCCACCAGTTGTGCAGCAACATACAAAGTGAATCTCTGACACGTGTTCCTGTACATGTACTGAACAGATCTTAGGAGATCACTCTTGCTACTTGTGAATTAATACATTGTCTGGCTCTGGAAAGAACTCAGAAGCTTTCAGTCTAACTTTTAAAACTGTTCAGGAGTTCAATTGTATTTGTAGTCCTCACATATCACCTCTTGAGGACTAAATTTGAGGTGAGTCCCAAGCTGACATTGTGGCTTGCTGGCCTTTCAACACATTTTCTGCTTACAGAGTACTAATTGAAGGCCGACACCGTAATTTTAAGTCTCTGAGCTATTTACAAAGAGATGCACATAATGTCACACAGAAAAGTAATGTGCAATCTAACAGATCTAGAAAGTGTGTTCTACTGGTGTGTGCTGAAGAACTGTTCTGCAGTCTGATGTCTTACTGTGTACGAGCTATTGTGTGTAGACAACGTTAGCTAAGAAATTAGATTCTGTTGCTAATTGCAAATTTCCTTTTTTATTGTCCAGCCACAGCTCTTCCTGTCCTTCACTAAGAGGCATCTTGTCAAGATAATTGCACTTACCTGTCCTACCTTGGAGGAGCACGTACACAACTGATCTTAAGGAAGTGTTTAATATTGGAAGTAACTGCTGAAGGAAGAAATCAAGATTATGGATAATCTACAGAGCAAATAAAAAATAAAATCCAATAATAGGTTATCCTTATTCAGTAAAAAGACCCAGCTATGGAAAGGAGAAAAGGAGAATAATTAGTGGAGAATAATTAGTAGAGAATAAAATTGCAAAGAAGTTCCTTATTCGTAAAGGAACAAACTACATGTTTATAAACTTCTGAAATACTTTAGTGACATGTTTTGACTTCTCTGAAGTAAACTAGACACTCCTGTGGTATTCAGAACTTGGTCAGCCTGCTGTTAGTAGACTCTGGACTGATCTGTGATGTGTAATTATTTCTGCTGAAAAGTTCGATTTTGCTGCTCTCTAACCAGGAATTAACTTGCAGAGATCTAGCAGCATTCAAAAAAAATAATTCAAGACTATTCTAAAAGTATAATGCTATTCAAAATATCCGTAGTATTCCAGCCGCTTGTTCTAATTGTGTAACTCGAGAAAAGGTTTGAACTGGGCCGTACAGCAGTGACACCCAGATGCAGCTGAGGAAGGCATGTTTCATCCTACGCGTAGGTGCCAAGTAAATCTGTTGTGGAGCGTTGATGCTGTACAAGCTGCATTTCTTCAGCAAACCATGTGTCACTTGTCTCTGAATGTGCTAATATGGGGTATATGAGAGGATACTCTCGCTTCATGCGAGGTGTGCTAAATATATGTCTGGCAGGAAATACTGATATAATGAGTTTTTTAAGTTGGCAATCTTAGGGCTTGTATCAGAACCTCGTTACTCTACACGTTTGTTTGTATAAAACAACTTTTCTGCATCAGAGGTGAAATGGCGTGCTGCTTGGGGATTTTAGAGTGACTTTTGTCCTTAAAAATGAATATCATCATATTAAATGTAAGTCAGTTCAACGTTATTTTGCTGAATAAGGTTTATAATTGTGATGACCTTTTGCAGTAGCTGTCAAATTTTCTGTTAGCGTATCCAATCACAAAGTAGTATTTTCCAGCGTTCTTTAGAATGCTTCATAGTCCTGATGTTATACTCTGATTCTTTGCATTAAAACTGTACAGATGAAAATGTGTACCTGTTTTTTTTTTCACTTAAAGGCCTCATTTGATACTTGGTAAAGTTTCGAAGCTGTGCTTCCCTCCTTCCTTTTATTTTTTCCTAACACATTAATATGGATATAGCTCTGGAGCTTCCATCTTACTCACTTGCCTGCCTCTTCTTAAACAGCAAGAAAATACTTGACCTTTAGTATTTGTGTTCCAGGGCTTATATTGTATCTCATAGAGATACGTGATTGTGTTTGGCGACAAATAAGTGACCTTTTTGTTCTGCTGTTTGGAATACGGTGAAGGCGACCTGTCCCCAAGACCAAAACATTAATCTTCATCTCTGAGGATCAGGGCTTTGGTGTAGAAGAACACCCCTGTGTTTGTCTATGTCACAGCTGCGCAAGCAGGAATCTTGGCATGAGTAGCTTGAACATCTATTTGTACCAAAAAAAAAAGGGATAAAAATATTTTTAAAACTTGGTTGACTTGGATTCTCCTGTGAAGACGAACACTGAGCACATCAATAGCAGGTAACTACTTATTTTAAAATACCTTCTTTAAATACTGTGTAGCAAATATTGAATAATTTTGTAATTTTTACATGGAAACTTACTAGATTTTTTCATTTTCTGTAGATACCGAGGTTCCAGTCCTGGCTAGGTAAGTATTCTTAGCCCGTCTTTCTAGCAGTAACTGTTTCACAGAAGAACCAAGCTGAAGGTTATTCACTTTTTTCTTTGCACTCCGAGTATTTTTTTTAGCCTACTTCATTTAGATAACTTGATTACTGCTTAGCACGTGCATTTAGTTGCATAAGATTGCTTATCAACATTATTCTGTAGTTTGTGAAGTGAAAAGTTATTCCCGTTATTTTTTCAGCTCACTTCTCAAAAGCATTTTATGCTTCTTCAGGCAGATAGATTTCAGTAGCCTGTACTAGGAATTAACTTTCTCCTAACACCTGAACAAGGATGTCAGTGTCCAGAGCAGTTTTCTGATGTAGTTGGGATTGTGTATTTGTGTGTGCGTTCACCTAAGTGCGCTGGTTTTAATTCGACTTTCTCCTTTAATTTGCAGCTTTCCAGTTTGGTGTTTTTCTTGCCTCTTCATGGCCTCGTGTCTTGAGCAGCCTAGCCTGGATCCTCTGGTTCCTGTTTCTTCTTGTTTCAAAATTCTGCTTTTCCCCATTTTAAATCCCCTCCCCTTTTATATCCCTGTACATACACTACTACCTGTTTTGGTCGTCTTTATTTGAAGACTTTGATTGGGTTCCGTGTGATTTTCCATGTGGCAGCGTCCTGCTGGATTCCCTGCCACAGTGGAATGAATTTCTCCTGTAGAAGCTCTCGATCATGCTTCCGAGTTTTTAGGGACCTCATGGTCCTCATGTGCTTTTCTGTTTGCTACTTTGTCTTGCTCCAAGTAGACATTGGGGAAAAAGTTAAGGCTGTATCTCTTGGTGCTCTACTTGTAAAGCAAGTGTATTAAGTTTTTTAAAGAAGCAAAAGAGCTTGTGGG
The DNA here is from genome assembly GCF_000703405.1 of Apaloderma vittatum. NCBI lineage: Eukaryota > Metazoa > Chordata > Aves > Trogoniformes > Trogonidae > Apaloderma > Apaloderma vittatum. The sequence goes on along the minus strand of NW_009698487.1, from coordinate 22,087 downwards.
TGCTAAGCAAAGCGGATGTGTTCTGGAGGTAAAAATAAAAGACAAATGCAAACAACCCCTTCCCCTCACAACACCACATCTCACATGTTTATATTCGCAAGATGTGTGCTCTGCCCCTTTCTGTCCTGATTAGGAAAGGCAGTGGCATGCTTCCAGGCTAAATGTAGTTCTTTTTTTTTTTTTCTGTCAATTAATCCGTTCAATTTTGTGTATTTTTAAGGAGTCTTTCTGTGCAAGTGCCCAGTGATGGAATTGCTTATCCTCCACATCTTTAAAAGAATCACTGCGGAATAGAATGTCTCTTGGACTCAAATATTTTGGTTTCTTGTATATAACAATCACTTATAAGTAATTTTTTGAAAATGTTCGGTTGTGAATCTCTTCAGTTTTCTGGTCACTCCTTTGCTGACTCATTCAAAAAAAAAAAAGAGCATGTGTGTATTGTGATCTTCTCTGGCTCAAAGTGAGTTGTTTTAGGAAAAGAAACACCAACTTTAATGTGAGTGTCTTTTGGTGTTCGTGTCGCAGTAGCTGATTTCAGTATGTGTAAGTTCAAAGTGACTGTACCCGCCAAGGTTTAATTTTTTGTGCTATGAGTGTGTTGTAGTGCAGCAATGATTTAAAATGGTTTAACTTTCCATTTAACTACAAAACAGAAGCACGTTATCTAGTTCATTGCAAAAATATTTAAATGTAAAGCTGTTACGTCTGAACTTCTGGTTATGGAAACCACCTTTTTTTTTTTTTTTGCATCATTCTTGTGTAAATCAGTTTGGGGGGGAGTGGGCAGGTGGTTCTGGGGGAGAAAATATGCTGTGAGTTTCTTACGCTGAGTACGGTTTGTCATGGTAATTCATAAGGACCTGTATATAAAATAAAACGGTAAAGCAGCATGTGAAGTCTTGGAAACTAAACGTTACTTTAACTTGAAAAACAATGTGCACAATATACGAGTAGTGAGTTTGATTTTTGGCGTTTAGAATGAGAGATTGATGTTCTTACTGCATGGCCTGCTGCTCTTTTCGTGGGAATTCTCATCAGAGGACACAACATAATGTTTTTATATTTCTTTGTATGTTTTACTAACATAGACCTATCTGAATAAAACACTGTCTATGGTTGTTTGGGTCAAATTTTTTTTTTTTTTTTTTTAAATAACCATGTAACCTGTATTGCCAGAGATCTTTACAGTGCTGAAACTATTTATAGTGTCTCTAAGCTAACCTGGGAATAATTGCAACTTGTTCTTTTTTTGTGTTTCAGGGAAATGAGGCAAGCTACCCGTTGGAAATGTGCTCACACTGTAAGTTTAATTGCTACGTTATATTGCTAGAGAGGATAATCTTACTTGGAGAGTTGTATTTACAACTTTATGAATGTACTGAATTTACTGCTTGAATAGTTAGGCGGTTTATATACCAACCAAAAGAGTAGAATTAAAAGATGAAAGATGACATTTGGAAAAAAAATACAGTTTTTGCTGTTCGATTGTAAAATCAAAAATTAGTCCATCTTTTTCTAAAAAAAAAAAAAGTCACATGTAAAGTGGTTTTTTTTTTCCCAATTTTTCTTTTAGAATATGAAACAAAGTTATGGTAGTTTTGATGTCTGTGCAGCGAAGTGTTATAACTGGTTCAACTGGTGGGGCTTTTCCATCAGTCCCAGTTTCTCAGAGGTGCGGAACAGCTTGTGGTACTGTAGGTGCTGTGTTAGGCGTGAAGTGTGTTCCCTAAGCTGTCTTTGCACCCTCAGAAGAAAGAGATTGAGGCTAAAAGTGCAGTTTTGGGATTTTCTTTGCCTGTGTATGCTTACAACCAGGTATTTAGGTGAGAAGCCTCTTGGTGTTATTCGCTTTTGGCCATGTGAGCATAAAATTCATTGCTCTGTCTCAGGGGGTTAGTCCACCCTGTAAAAATAACGAGTATTTCTTCCCTAAAGCTGACCAAAGAAAGGGTTGTCAGGGGAGGCGTCCCTGTGGTGTTATGCTAAGCGTACTTATTTTTAACTGCTTTTTTCCTTGAATGTTTTTCTTCAGTGCTAAATCACATGTAGATCTGTGTGTGTCTGTGTGGGCTGCTTGATAAAATTCCTCATCTTTGGTGAATTGGATCTTGTTCTTAACCAGGATGCTAAATTCTTCAAGATAAGGACCGTGTTCAAGATGCCTTTCACAATGCTAGTCATAACCGAGCTCCAGCTCCCCTAAGTCAAGCAGTAATATAAAATAAATAATCATGGAGGAATCTCTTTCTAAGTATGTTTTTTGGAGAACTGAGGCTTTAGCTAGAAATTTGTAAGTCCTGTACGCCTAATATACATGGCCCCATGAGTTTTAGTTGGAGTCGTCAGTTTGTATAAACACTTGAGAATCTGAGCCATGGCGCTGCATTGCTGTATGAGGATCTCAGTGTCCGGGTTGTTAAATATGGATATGTGGGTGGAAGTTTCATGTTTGATGAAGACTTCAGTAATCTTTTCCTGAATCCTGTGTATCTGCCCCCTTGGCCACTTTTTCTATAGGGACAAGTTGGCTTCCGAGGATTTTGTCCATTTATTTTTAAACTAGCTGTGTCTCTGCCAGAGTTACAAGCAGTGTGTTTGCCATCCTTGTTTCCAGGACAAGCGTTATTCATAGGTGGTGATTGCTAGTCTAAAGGTTTATTACTGAGCTTGTTTATCCCCTTTTATTGTGGAGAAAGAGAAGATTTACACATTATATTCTGCATTTGAACTGTATGTGGAGGATATTGTGTAAATCTGAAGTTTCACACAATTAAAACTTACTCTGCTTTGACGGCCCCTTCACACGGTAGAGGACAAGTCAGCTGCTTCTCTGGGCAGGGCAACTACACGCGTGGGGGAAGATGTGGTCATCGCAGATGTCCCTTGGCTTGACTGGGCCCGATCACTGCGATGAGGGCACTGTGCGTAAGGACTCCGCGTGCCTGACTGTCCTGAACGAGCAGGGCTCTGGTGGCACAGATGTGTACAGTAGCATGTCTGAGTAGGTATTCACCTTGTTCTTCAGATGTTAGATGTTCATGCTGCTTCCAAGTAGTTCTTACTGATAGGAAGAAATTTTTCAGGGTGAAGCCAGACATGGTTTTGAAGATCAGTTGAGAAGGATTTTGAATGGTTAGACTTCTGCGAGACTGTCACTTAGCAATAATGGTTTTAGTCTGTATGGTGGCATCGGGCCATAACGTCTGCCTGGCACTGCAGTCGCTATTTTGGTGTCTTGTTTTGTAAAGAACAATTTCTAAAGTGGGCAGTTCCAGGAAGCAAATTTGGGATGTTATGCAGAGGATGCACACCATTTAATTAAGTTTACTTTAGTTAAGACTATTCTTTTTACCCCTAATTTTAGAACATTAGTTCTATTCAGTGGGTGAATTAGCATTATTGGGTTCTTTTAAAACAACGTGGTTTGTTTCCTAGCTGTGCTATGTCCGAGAGGTTACTGAAAATCTAGTGCTGCTTTACGTTACAAGAATTTAATGTTGGCAAAACTTTGTTATCCGTAAGAAGAAATTCAGCATATCGGAAAGCTGTGAAGAAAACTTTCATAGTGTAATAAACCATACTTTATAGTATTTTTATAATATAAAATAGCTTATAGTATAGTCTTTTATAGTATGAACAGTCTTTTATAGTATGTTTTGGTTTTAGAATAAGGAGACTAGTATCTCTTTTCCAACTTAGGAAATTGTAATTGACACATCTGAAGTCAGGAAAAGGATTAGGCCAGCTGCGTGTAAGCATATACAAGACAAGTGGTTGAATGTGTTCTCAAGGGCGTCATCTTTTTGAAATGTGATCGCCAAGACTGAAATGGCTGTCTTGGTTGCTGCTCTGAAACATTATAGTCGTCAATCGGACACGACTGTAGATGGAGGTGAGAGCTTTTGCTGAAGGTCTGTTTTATTTTGACATCTCAGCAATCCATTCTTACGGTTCTTGCTTTTTTAACATGGACAAACTTAAATTTCAGAGCATGGTTTATTTCAGAATTTTTTTTTTTCCTAATGCCTTAGCAGTATTCTTGTTTATAATGATCTCATATTTGAGAAATATGTGGAAATGAGGCTCTGACCACACTCTGGTCTAGTTTTTGTTAGTTGTAGCTTTGAGCTCGTATTTGAAGCCAACATTTTCAATACAGGTTTAAACACTTAATATTTCAGAAGTGCCCAGCACGCCTTTGCTCAAACATGTACGGCTGTTCCGAGGTTCGCACATTTTGCAGGTGCTGGTGTAAGTATTGTGTGCCCCACGGCAGGCGTACAGTGCTTCTGAATGCATGAGCAATTATCCTCTTAAAATATTGGTGAATGCAGTGGATTTCAGAGATCAGTATTTTTAAGGCATTCTTTACTTTTGACTTTCATATGAATAGCCATGCACCTTTACATTGAATCAAAAAAAAAAATCATTAAAACAAGTTTTCTGAGATTACTTTTTCCAACACAGAGCATGCTGCCCACCAGAAATTTGCTTTTAATGAAGCTTTTTGAGTTGCCACTTGAATGCTTTTTATCTGAGCACCACTTAATGTGAGTAACAGCTTGAAACAAACAATTGTTTTAAAACGTGGTGGATCATCCTCTGCTGTTTTGTGTTGGGGGAAAGGAGTGGGGTATTCAGTAATAGATACCAACATATTAGAGAGTGTCCAGCTGAAGGATAAAGCTGTGGTACTAAAATAGGAGTTACACAGAGTATTTGCATGTGGTGTCTTGGAGGCCCGGAGTTCTTGCGTTTTAACCTGATTCATCCCGTTTTTAGATGTATGCAGATGAACGCAAGGTAGGAAGTGGGTATTGTTGGCTCTAGAATTTTAATACTTGGGTGAAAGAGGGATCTTTTGAAAATACTGATAGTTCTTCAGCCAGCCATCTTTAACACTGGAATTGTTTAAAAAAGAAAAAAAAAAAAAGACCCTACTTTGTTAGTTACAAGTTGAATGAAATTCACAATGGATTATGAAATATGTGCACTTAAAAACCGTGACTAATGTGATGTTTCTGCAGGGCTACCAGGAAAGCCTTTTAAAGAAAAACATTTAGCAGGTATTATTTCTAGCCAGCTGGTAAGTTTGGAAGCTCTGGTAGCAGTGCCAAGCTGCCGGGATGCTTTTCGATCGTGCTGAAAAGCACAGGAAGCACAGAGCCTTGTGTCAGCTGGTGAGCGCAGCACAAAAAAGGCCAACTCGAGTTTGAGGTTAGAGGAACGCTCGCTGTGGCCAGAGCTCAAGGAAGCTGTGACCGCTGCGATGAGTCACGGGCAAACTCTGCCTCAAATGATGTAAACAAAGTTTGAGCCTCCTTGTTTTGCTCAGTTATGTTCTCACCCTGTTTACACTCTTGTGGACTTGTACCTCCTTGGGATTTTCTGGAGTTCTCGTCCCTTTCCTCGCTCTCCTGAGCTTGAGTCTTGTCAAATTCTGTCTGCTACTGCCACCGTCAGTCCTTCGAGCTCAGAAACCTTCACTGTGTCTGAATGATCTTGTGCCTGAAGTGTCCAGTAGCTCCAGGATGTTGTTGTGTGCACTAGGCTGTGTGTAAGGAGCCTTGGGAGATCAGGGTAAGAAGTGTTTTGTTCAGGCTCTGATAAATTAATGTGCTCTGTTCTTCAGCGATAGCTTCATGAAATTTTAAGAAAGTCAGTCTGTTGCTAACCACAGGAGAAAAAAGCAGCATACCCATCCTAGATGAGAACTGTTGTATGTGTGTATTTGTGGAGGAAATCTGAATAAAAATGAGTAATTATTTTTGATATTTGCTGTGATACATGAATGTATGGTGTTTCCCTTAAATGTATTTAAAGAAAAAAAAAGTTCTCATGTTAAATTCTCATACAGTCAGTTATGAAACACTTATCTGCAGATGTTATTTTTATCTTTATATGTTCATCACAAAGAGACTTTTCTCCTCATGAACTGGTAAAGGGAATTTTCCTATTCCTGTAGTTACTTTGATTTTTTTCATTATTTTCTCATCCAAGTACTCTCATCCATGGCGTGCCCATTGCCAGAAACAAGCTGTTGGCCAAGATTGATGTTCAGCACTTCTGCTAAACGCCGAACAGTTTCTTCAGTGCTATTCTTTGACTTTTTTTTTCCTCCAAGAGTGGAATGTCTCAGCTCTCTAATGCAGGCAAAGCCTTTGCTTGAATATTTCAAGGTTAGAAATGAGAAATTTGTAATACCCATTTCTAGTAGAAACTGCTGTTTAGCATCTGTACCTGGACTCCGTGTTACCGGTGAACTGGGATTAACGTAGGAGCTATGAAATTGGGTGTACGTGTGGAGAGAAAGTAATTAACATTTTCTTAAAGTATCCGGACTCTTTAGTTTCATAACTTACGTGGTTGTTGCTTTGCTACAATTTAGCCAAACACAGAAAACATTCTTGAGAAATACTCTTAGATGCTTCTCCAACCTTTTCTCTTTCCCATCATCTGATTCTTTTCTTGATCATTCAGAATCTTGACTTCCTGACTCCAGTCTTTAAAAGAAAAAAATAAATTGGTGCTTTATCTTCTTGTAACCATTGCTGGTTTGTGCAATTAAGTACCTAGCTAATTGTAAATGCAAGGCTCGTTAACTGATCTTGCGCCCAGCAGGTGACGGCAGAGCACGTTTTTTCATGCATTTTCAGTGTGGCATCGCTTGTCAACATTTTGTGCAGCGGATCAGTTTCGGAATGTTCCAATAAAATATTTGTCTTTTTGACATTCATACTGTTATGTTCTGCTAGAGGTAGATCAGCTCAAGATAAAATACCTTTCTGCTGGCAGTTTATTTTCTTAGCACGTCTTGTGTGGCAGATCGCTTCTCTCTGCTGGAGCAGACCAGTGTGCCAGCAGAGCGGGCTTCGCTGTCTTTTGTACCAGCTGTAATAATTTTCAAGCCCTGTAGTAGGGCTTCACTGCCTTGTGTGTGTGGTAATTAGCTACACTTCACAGCAGAACATCAGCAGAACTGTGGGTCTTGCTCTCATGCTTGGCTTAAATGTTTGTGAAGAAAAATATAAATAGTGTGGACTTGAGTTCCCAAACCAGGAAATGGACTCGGGTCGTGAAGTAAGACTTCGCTTAATGCTGCTCCAGGGTTCTGAGCAAACGGAATGTTTCAAAGCTTACAATTCATTAACTCACCTTGTGTGACAAGGGAGAAGAGATCCAGCTCTGTGAAAGCTTCTCTCGTTTTTCTCCACTGTGATTTTGTGGAATTACAGAACTATGAAGTATTTCAGGTTGCTTATGGGGCTTTAATCTTTCAATTTGAGTCAGTGCTGGTCTTTCTGTTAATACTGGAAGTGCTGTTTCCCTGATCTGTTAAGAGGACAAAGGTGCATTATATCCTGGATAGATACTTGCCATTTGCTGCTTAGTTGTTTTCAAGTGAAGTTAATTTTTTAAAAGGAATAATGCATATACCTCTTACTGTTCTCATTTTGTCGTTTGTTTTTTTTTTCAGTAGAAAGTAGCTCTCATAGTAACCCTCACAGAACTTATCTCGAGGCTTCTCAGCATGAGGTGCAGTTGCAAACTTCCAATTTCAAAATAGATCATTTGTGAGTGATTTGCCTTAACAAAATAGTGGCCAGTTACTTGAAAGATGTTGTATTTTCTGAGTGCGGGTAAGGAAACAGAGAATTTGTGATTTGACCAGGACATTTTAATTATGACTAATAAAAGTAGAGACAGGTGACTGTCATTCATTTTGCATTGGAAAATTTCTTTACATATGTAGTGTGACTAGCCATGCTTACTGGGTTTGTGCTTTTTTTTTTAAATGCTTATGCTGTGAGGATTTTTTTTTTTTTTTAGTATATTAACTCTTTTCTGTGCAAGTTGCAAGTCTGGAGTAGAACTTGCAATAAAACCGAGGTTCTTGTGTTACCAGCTTACCTTCACCTGTTCTGGTGGCAGATAGTGCCAACCATTTCAAAGACTGGCTGACTCCACTTAAAATTTTAAGATTCTGAGGAAAACGCTCTGCTTTGCCATTCTCTTTTAATACCGTCTTTTAGTCTGACGGTTTTGTTCCGTATAGAGCTTACCATGCGGTGGTACTTTGTGATCCAGAGGGGTTTCTGTGTAGCTTTGTGGCTGCAAGCAGTGACCAGGACTGACTAACTGCGGAATGTCAGGATCTACCCGCTGGACCCGTTCCTGTGTGACCTACCCTCGGTGGTCCTGCTCTGGCAGGGGGGTTGGACTTGGATGATCTTTTGAGGCCCCTTCCAACCACAAACGTTCTGTGTGAATTTACTGTTCAGGCACAACAAGCCTTGACAGAAAATCATCTTGTGGTGCTGGACTTCTCACTTTTGTCCTCTCGCTCACTTTTGTCCTGTGTGTATCTCTGAATTTGTATGTGGTTGATTTTTAGACAAAGATACCAATTTAAGTGGAAGTTTTTGTTACTGCTTTGGAAGAGGATTAGATCTTTGAATGGGCTACAGTCTCCAACCATAAAGTGCTGCATGCTGGAGAGACTAAGTGCTGTTTGTTTTTTATGTCGCACTTCTACAAAAGCCTAAGAAAATACTGGCATTGTTTGGATGAGGTGATATGTATGTGCCTTGTAGAATTCCTTTTATTTACTGTTGGAGCAAATGCAATAAATAGAGCTAAGAAATGTTGAGGAGACTGTTCGTGCTAGGAGAGAAATTAGTATGGGGAATTTGAAAGCTTCAGGTTCTGTAAGATAGGTTTGCTGTGGTTTGCTGCGTGGTGGCCACTTTCTAGGACTTCCTAAGAACCTCACTTCCTTCTTACCCAAACATGGTGAGCCTTTTGTGAACCAACTTCAGTCTTGTAAATCAAGCTGCTGATAGGGAACTTTCAGGTTTTTCGGCAGTAACAGATTGCAGGGTTTTCTTAGTGGTGTTTATGGATTCACAGATCTAGTCTATTCCTGGCAAAATCAGAGGTGTAAAGTAGGGTACTGGGTACGTGCTTTAACTGAGATTTGTTTTACGTTTGAAGAGGTTAGCTGAAGTTGTACTGCTGCAGAACCTGAATCTAATTTAATTACTAGATGTACGTGGGTCATGGCTCTAGGTATGTCTATTCCCTGTTAGAGGGAAAATAATATCTTACGTCTGGGTGATGTTCCGAGTAGGCGAGTGATTATCGGTCAACACGAGGACTGG